>NC_056744.1:1841951419-1841966521 GCF_019279795.1 Protopterus annectens | reverse complement strand
ACCACGAAGGCTTAAGTGTACCCGCCCAAGGAGCAAAGGATCCCATAAGAATTTGTCCGCAATGCCCCGTCAGTGGTTATACTCAGAGAAGGTGTACAGCAGCATGTCAGCGCGCACCGACATAGGAAGCGACTAAGGTCACCACCTGTCCCACTTTGGGAGGGCAGTCCCTCTATGGGCGGGTGTGTCCCAAAAATTTTAAAAAATGGCAAATGTGCTAAGATTGTAGGACATAATGATATCCCGTATTTAATGTAATGGTAGCATGAATTGGTTATTTCTGTAACTGAAATACCTAAGTGTCTCAAGAAACAGAATAAGCAACCAAACTGCCACAACAATAAGCTTTTATTTAGGCAAACAAGTGAAGTTCTATGCTATATAGTGACCGTGTGTATGTGCCCCTGTAAAGTCAATGTGAGCCCCGGAAATATCCCACCTTGGCAACGGGAAAAAAGGTGGAAACCCCCAAAGTGGGACATGGGCATGGTCACCAGGGTTACCAGCTGTCCCAATGTGCCATGGACAGTCCCTGTTTGGGACATTTGTGTCCCTGAAAAATTTGGAAAAATGGAAAATGACCTGAGATCCCTGGAAAAAATATTCCCTATACATGTAATAGTAGCATAAAACATATAATTTGTATATGAAACACATACATGGCATAAGAAACTGAATAAGGAACCCAAATGCTAACAGAATAAGCGAAAGTATGGCAAACAAGTGAAGTTCTGTCAACTGCACTTCCGTGGGTATGTGTTGTCCTGCAAAATCCGAAGTTTCCACAAAACATGTCCCACTATGGGAAATTGGAAAAGGTGCCAACCATAATGGTCACAAGCAGTAGTGAGAGTACATAGCCGGGTAGCTGTGTTGACATAACAACAGGAAGGAATCAAGATACCTTAAACACAGGCAAACATGTGCATAGCAACATATCCCCCCCCAAAACGTTTTGGGCATACACTGGATGGCTTTATGTTGAGGTGTAATATCCAGAAGCAGAACCCATGCATTCAGATGTAATATACAATAGCCTCATTGTAGCATGTCAGTCCCACCCATGTACACCTGTGCACCCAAACCTGCTAGCATCCGTGTGCAGCTATACACCACACACAATGTGCATACCTGAAATGTGGTAAGATGTTTGTGTTGGGGCAATGCCAGGGGCAAATAAATTACCCACATGTCACCAACCCACCTCAGGTACAGATATGGAAATGGCTGCATGTGAATGTGTCTGCAGAATGTGTACATCCGCATGTGGTATGTACCCGTCAAACCATATAGGTTTGCATACGCCCGGTGCACATAACTGTACACATGTGGACAAGTCGGGTTGTTGAACCACCGCCCGATGATTAGCTATGCAGAAGTCGATCACATATAGCGGAACAGGTGCCTACCAAACAGGGCGTCCTAACAGGGTGCTACAGGCAAAGAAGGGGGAAAGGGGGGACATTGGAGTAAACGTTGCGGACGGCCCAAAAACACACGGTCAAGGTAAAGGGCGGAACAACATGCATATGGTCGGATGGATGTTGTTCAAAAGAGCATATAGAAACAGATATGAAGTGCTGCTTGAAATTCTAAATACTATATAAAGCATTGAATTGTAGCCCTGCATATGGCAGTAGTAGAAACGATCCCATGTAATTGGTAGCTTGCTGTAGTAAAAAGGAATTTGGCCCCGCAAATCTGGCGCCAGCAGGGCTTTATGTCTGTTATCAGCATTAATACCTGCTGTTACAGAACAATAAATGTCTGCATGCATAACATCACCCTTCCTTGAGGAGGACAATTTTGGTGAGTTCTATCGAAGAGTTAAGAGTACAACTCCTTACCAGAGAATAAAAGCAAGGGTACAAGAAATTAACTGACTACTGTATCGGAACAGTCCAGGGTCCTTGAAACAGCTATAACGCAGAAGGACATTGCACTGACAAGGTGCCTTGTAAGGCTGTGTTATTCCTGCTGGAAGTTACTTTAAAAGCACAACTCCAGCACCCACGTACACTATTATGTGACCATGCAGGATGGAAATGCCCCTGTGACCGACCATGGCTACCGCCAGTGGGTGGGTAAAATAATGTAAACACTATATAAAGTAGTACCAGCCATCAGTGTATAGAGTCAGACAAACTCTCATACTTGGACTGTACATTATTTAGCCTCTGCCTGTGTACACTACTAAAACTGCTAGAACCCGAGCTCCTGTAAGCGTTGACTGTCACTTAGAAAAGCCGCATTGATAACTACAGTCTGGTTTTGGATACAACTTATTTGACATTGTGATTCTTAAACTGGAATTCCTTGGCTACAGGTCAGAGTGCATGCTGGGTGGTTGTACATCTCACAGGAGAGAATTTGCTCAAAATGGTTCTTCTTCTTGAATGGAAGACCTCCGACTGAATTCGAGCGTGGTAAAGAGGCTGTCTACTGCCCTGATCTGTGGCTGAAAAGTGAAACTGATCCCCAAGGAAGAAAATGTGTTTAAACAGGAGAAGCCCAGGTAAGGAGTGTTTGCCTCTTTGTCTCTATTAATATTAATATAGATTCGTAATCAGACTACATTGTGTTTCTGTTAACAGTTGTGATAGAAGTGAATAAGACCAATCCAAATAGTGTTAACCTGAACATAGTCAGGGGAACACACAGCAGCAGAGTAAATAGCTGTGCCTGTAGACACTACAGTGATGCAGGGAAGAGAGATACTGTAAGTACTAGAGAAGGTAATGTAGTCGGTAGAAAGAGGGAGAGATTAGTGAACAAACAGGACGTGATCCGCGCTTATCGGTGACGTGGAACTATATGGCAACGCAGAGAGCAGCAAGGCTAATGGTATATCCAGCAAATGTACAACATGGCTATTGAGACATTAGATATTATTATCGCATTGAAAATGTAATCCTGAAAACATGTTGATGTTCTGTGGTAACACCTGTCCCACCCTCGGTGAGGGACAGTCCTTCGGCTAGTTGTGTCCTGCAAACAAACCGAACAATGGTACCTGTCCTATTATCTCAGGACAATATTATTTCAGATATCTTTTCAATGGTAGTATAAACAGTAATTTTGTATCTGAACAACAGCACATTTCAGCACAAAGCTGTGAACAAGTAAATTGAAATGCCACAAAACAATTGGTAGCTTCCTGGCAAAAAGCAAATCCGTCCTATGTAATCAGTCGTATATGTTTTTCAGCAAATTATATCGCTATTTAACATCAATGTCCTAAGACAGTATATGTAGTGTAAGAGTTCCTACATGTGAAAGGAAAATTGTTTACAATTGGGTATCCGCTATATATATAGTGGATTGAGGTAGGAAACCAAGTGAATGTGAACACTACAAAGTGAAGCATCATAATGTGACACAGAGAAGACTATAGTAGCGACAGCCCCCACTTCTACCACCTCCGATACCACATCCAGGATATGAAGGAGGGCAGGTTAGTCTCTACATGTTATCCTGTGGCAATGAGGTATCGTTAAACGACTCATAACAGAAGCCACAAAACCACATCCGAACTCTGCACATACCTAGGGACACTCCAGTAAGAAGTTATAATACCAGAACAGAGTGAGGATATCTAAGTCAATTAATTGAAGTACCAACCCTCTCACAGGACAGGAAGGCCAGAATTCAAAATAATGTAGTGTATAGACCGCGGACACCAGAAGATATCTGTAAAAGTCACAGAGGAATTTCATTCGGCAAGTAATCACTATTCACCTGCGCAATACCCCTGTATCTTTCTGAATGGAAAACAAAGGGGAATATGGATGGGTACAGGATTTTATGTTGCAAATCAAGTGTAACGATAGTTAGGTACCGGCGGTTCCAGACCCACACACAATATTGAATGCTATGAGCACGCCATTGCGAAGTATCTGTACCATGGTACATATAAGCTATGCCTTGCAATATTCTGCGCATCCAGATAGTCCCATGCTTTGGCATTACATTCAGGTAATGATACAGCATATACCCGCCATTTGTGGCGTCAGCAGCGGTTCGATATCCCCATGGTGGCGGTTAGCTGCTATCCAGGTGCTTTACCCACCGGGCTGGCCAAGTTCTAATTTATGTGATGATATTCCCCGCTTGGCGTCTCACCCAGCAGCAAATGTAGCGTAGCGATGCGCAGGCTTATTGAGATATCTGCAGAACAGTGGACATAAAAGTGTTGTACATAACACAACTACAGAGTATCACAGGTCAAGCAATTCAGATAGGTGGTATCCAAGTAGGTGGCAGGAACATCACATGCTGACGATAGGAAGGTACAATTTTACAAGCACCCAAGCCAACTACCAAGAAGGGAATGAAGTCCTTTCAACATCAACATTTGTCAAAGCTGAACAACAATGTTTTTTTAACCGGCCATCTGGGTTTTAAATTTAATAATACACCTATGGCAGCACAAATACATACTACACTGACATACTGCAGCAGAAACAGCTTTCTGCAGACTAGAAACGATTGATAGCTTCAACATCTGGTATTAGGGTCTCCGAATAACGCAACATGTTGTCAGACTGTAGATTGTAAGTGGAGATATATGACGCCAGTCTTGATGCAACAGCTTGGAAGTAAGCAACGCCAGCGGGCTGCTTACCTACGGCAGTTGACATCAGGCATGGTCAGGCGCTACCGGTGCAGAAAAGCGTTGTAGCACCTGCGTGGGTTATGGGCCCATTTTAATGTCATTATACCACCCTCACCGTGAGAACAACTCACAGTTATCATTCTGCTGCAAGAGAAGATAGCATTCCTGACCCTGCGTGCTAGACATTTGTCCTGTTTGACCATACCACTGAAACAACTCAGGTGATTGAATGCCAGGCAACATTAAACCTATCAACGCCATCAGTCTCATACCCTGTGTATGGCACACCACAGTTGCCTACAATAAATGTGTGGATGAAATAATCACACAGTATGATATCACTGACATACTCCTTAGATGATGCAGAGGTGACAGTTAATGTACGGATCGCTGTAGACAGAGTCCACAGGAAACTAATCAAGGTGGTTACGTAGTAGTTATTGATAATGAGATTGCAGATACCAAACCCTGCAGACAACGTGTCTGCCTGCTGTTATGAATAGATAGCTTTTAACACGCGTTTGTACTGTATGAAAACCCATGTGGACATATGTCCCGAGTAGTCAGCATGTCGGTCTGTAGCATAAGCCATAAGGCAGGAAGAATAGAATGATAATATCCACCGCAACCTAATAATCATGCGTGAATTGATTCAATGCATTAGGATTCCATTCAGTTACCAGCATGTAACAAATGTGCAGGCCAGAAAGCAACAGGATAACAGTAGTGAAAGGTAAGGCATGGTTCATGCATGCAAAACAAGCAGCCTCTACAGTTGGAAAGTTTGTTTGAAATGAGGAATGACAACTCAGACATTCAGATGTAGAAATGTTACAAACAATGTAAACATCAACTACGAAGCAGAAAGCCGACGTAAGGCGACGAGGAGCAACATTGGAAGATTTGGATTCGCAGAGCATTCCGCAAAGGGAGAAAGCCAATATTAACGTCTAATGTAGTCAGATATATTTAGGAGCCATGGGTACAGCCATAAATCTCAACAGGGGATGGTACATTTGGTTAACAGAATAATTTCTGAATACGGAATTGTGTCCAAGCACAAACATCATGAGCAGCGTGTCACATTTGGTAGATATCATGGCACAGGAGATGAACCAGGAGACAGTGACTACACCACCACATGTTAAATCGTCTGTATTATTTGTATGGAGTTCCACTGGAATAAATGAAGGAAGAAATACTGTTTAGTGATTACACATATATAATCAAATGGGTAGAAGTATTCCCAACCCAAACCGGATGCGCAGCAGGGCAAAGGTGCCAGAAAAATAAAGTATCCCGAGATCTGCATACCGCAAGTTTACAGTGACAATAGAACAGCACGAGTGAACCACAGACACCCACACAACCTGTATAATGTTAGTATTTGCGATGTAAATTGTATGTACAACCCACAGTCAGCATGATTGCCAGCGCGTACACGGGATCCCGAGAAATAAGTGCAGGCAGAGGAGGCTGGTGGTGACACCGCAGATTGTTACACCACAGTTCACCTCTAGCACACACGCTGAGCTCCAAATGTAAAGTGTTGCACCTACTGGGCGTAAAAGTGTGGAATACATATCATGTGCCAGAGTGGAAAGCTGTCATGCCTGCAGAGCTGGAGGCTCAGCGGCTCATTAGCAGGTGACATGAGAGTATCGTTAACCAATAACACTGTTTCGCAAAGTTAAAGTCTTTACAGACAGTTATAAAGGAAGCCGGACGCATAGCTGACACCAGCATCTCGTGTGTATGTCACTGTTACCCAACAAGATAATTGGCAAGTGGAAAGTGTGAATGTCTGTGTGTACCAGGTACTGCCGGTAAACGCTCACTGCAGTAAAGTATGCTGAGAGGTCGCCCCTGGGTTCACTTCTTACAGTTTTCAAACCGGTAAAGGGATATCGTCTGATCAATATCTTTGTAGCTGATATAATTATAGAGCCTGAATTTACCCAGGCCAGACTGTATAACAATACAAAGCAGCCCCAAAGACATTTTAGTTTTACTGTCATAATGATTATACACCACAACTATGTTTGCTTTTATTTAACATTTGCTACAGACTCACCTGCATATAACCACACGAGTATACAAATAGATACGTGATGAACTGGGCCACAAGTCTTCTCTCCACACTTCAACAAACACCAGGCATGACGCCAAGGTGCATGCGGGACACACTATGAACATTTAAATTGCTGTGTTTGCACTGCCATACCCACACTAAGGAGTGACTTCCGATGTATGGTATCCTCAGATAGATTGACTTGTAAGATGACATCTGATACAGGTTCTGTGAGATCACAGACAAAGTGGCACTGTACTTACCTGTTGCTACAAAAAGTAATTGTAAGTTGGTTATAAACATGACACAGTCTGCTGGTGGGAGTATATAAAAAATAGTTAACCGTGTCTCATGTCATACATAACAGCCAAAGATCACAGTACTCACTTGTAGCACCATTCACGCCTGTATTGAAGCCGCCATGAGAACAACGCAGTAAGGATGTGCAGAAACATCCTGAATTGTATAAACAGTCCTCTGTTATAGACAGAAGACAGATGCAGAGGAACCCGATCAGTAGCAAAGTAGAATATTGTTATGTTGTTTGTGGGGAAAAGCATATCAATGGTTAATTGAATTCGGTCCGCAGTTGTTATTTGGGGTTATCTGGCTCCAGTCACATGACATACGTACAATTGGTTTCTGGGTATAAACGAACTAAAACACACATAAAGGCTCAAGAATCAGAAACACAGTTGAGAAAACCTACTAATCCAGTGGGTGGAATGAAGTTGTTCTGACATTCCAGTTTTCTGCAAGAGACAAAGAATATCGATACATATGACTTGAGTGACAGGAAGCCATAACTCAGCTGAACACTCCCAGCTTGTGAGTACTGGAAATCAGGAACAGAGGAAGTTGTCAAACCTGTCGGAGTAACGGATGAATGACTTTCTCCGCCTGGAATCCCAGGATCACGAACTGGATGCAGAATGAGGAACTGTTGTGTGTCGCTGAAATGGAAGACGACTGCACCCCGGCGAATTGGTACGCGCTCATTAAAGAAGATCATGTGTCCGGCACCACAAAAGACCAGAATCAACGCTCACCCAGAGGTAATACAGCAGGTGTCATCTATGGCGAATCCAGCCCGAAACTCACTGACCAACCATATTTCCCCACAAACCATTTGGTGGATGGGGGTTCAGTCAGCATCAATACTGCCATTGCCATTTGTGTTGTCTCTGCTCATATTGGAGCATGTGCTCATTATGGATACTTGCATGTAAGTATTATTCAGGGACTCTGCTCCACGATTTTGTACCCTAGACTATGTATCAACATCTGTGGTATTTGTCAATCCAAATGCAAGTAAATCCTTCTTGAAATGTAAAATAAATTACTTGCTTCAGTTAAATCTTCCAGAGAGGAAGATATTAGGAATGAAATAATGTAGTGTTTCGGACAGAATAGAAGCAATCAAGTGAAAGGGAGAATGTTAGCAAATACATATTTAAAACATATATATGACGTGCTACTTTAGAAGCAATATGTATAATGTATATTATTCTATCTTACAATATGGTGGTAGAGCTATTGCGGCATGTAATTGCCTGCAGTAGCTGCAGTGTGATTGAACCCTGACCCCGGCAGTAACCAGTGTGCAGCAGGTGTATGTCATTCAGCATTAGTCATCTGCCCGGGTTAGAGAATAATAAATGGCGTACAGGTATATCTGTTATCCTCTTCCACCGAGGAGTGTGATAGGCTTGTGAGCTCTATGTAACATGGAAAGCACAGCTGTCACCACACAGACAAAGGAACCTAGTAGGAAATGGAGGACGACCGGATCTGGAACAGTGTTGGAACTGCGGACAGAGCAGAATCTCTATCAAGCATATTCTAATTGACTATGTATTCCAAGGTTTTAAAAGTATCCTCAAGGTGAAAATATTTATCAAGCATTACCTAGCACCAAGTTGTAGGAATACAACATTGTGGACTATAGCACCAAATGTCCTGTGACCGGACCACATCATTAATGGTGCAAAAGATGATAGTACACACAATGCCTACAGCCTAACATGGCTAGAGTAAACAAATGTCTAAACTTGTACCGCATATTTCTTTTTGCCCTGCCGCATTGTAGTAGTAAAAACGTTATTACATCCGGTGCCTCCTGGGTGTTATTGACTGTCATTTTGAAAAGACGAATGAGTGTTACAGTTTGATTTAAACAACGTAACTGACAGATGTGTATGTTCCAGTATGGAACAGGTCGGGAGCCAACCATCACAATGTCCATGTACCACATACAAACAGCCAGTAACACGCAGTAATGCATGAAGGCATACACACTGTGGAATAGCATGAGGACATATGGCACATGCCAGTGCAGATGCACACAAATCCCAGGATGGCACAACCTCGCAAAGAGGAATATGCCACCCCACACCTCCCACAGATGTAAATTTTCGCAATAAAAACACATGACACAGAAACACTACTGTCCAATCCATGTGGACGACTGCAACGGAGCTCATTGACACCAACATGAAGTAGCATGCACAAAAGATCATCTCACTTGGACTCAAGTGAGATTTTTCTTGTCCAGCAAACGAAAGACTCTGTCTTTACAAAAGCTCAGAAGTTGCCTTGATACGCACTATGATAAAATCAGGCAGAAACTGGCCTGCACCCACGCCCCAACTTTAAAGTTTTTGTCTAGTCCTTCTAGCATGTCGAGGGAGGATCAGTTGCCAGTGTCCTCTCCTGCTCAGCTTGGTGAACCTAGAATATTGAGGCAATGTTACAATTTGCCTCCATGTACACAGACAACCCTCCTCACTCCCACACAAACACACAAATACGCTCATGAGAGATGCAACTTCTACAGGCCGAAACTGGAGGCTGAGCTGGCTCTCAACATAGGACTGGCAAGACCAGTCAGGAGAGAAGGTTACCACACACACTATAGACCCAGACTCACATAGTAACGCACCACAACCTCAAATCATACACACATAAACACACAAGAAGACATGCACTATGCCACGATCAAATATCTACCAAAACAGCAGAGGCCACCAAAGCAGACACACCAAACAACCAAACCACCTCAGAACACAACACCTGCAACACATAGACCTCCTGCAGTCAGAGTGTCAAATAGTCCCACAGGCTGCTTAATGCCAACACAATCGCCAGACACATCTAGTCATTGGTGGCTCCATAGTCAGTACACGCAGCGTCCGGCTCGTTCAGAACCTGAGCGGGCGAGAAGGTCACGGTAAGCTGCCTAGCCGTCGGTGCTAGAATCCGCCACATATAACGCAAAGCACTCAGGTCCTCAACACAGGTACAAAATATGACTCAGTCATTGTCCACGCTGGTGTAAATGATTCGCAAGACGTACCTTTGGACTACATGAAAACAGACATTGAGGAGCTTCCTCTGATTATGTAGCTCAGGCAGGTATGACTCATACCCCGACTCAGGTATCCTACCTTCACCAAGAATGATGCCACAATACAGAGATAAGATGATCAGCTCTTTAACAATTGGCTTAAACTCTGGTGTCATTCAAAGGGGATTCCAATGTCTGTCTGCCTGACATGGATGACATGCTGGACAAGCCACGCTAGCTTCGCAAGGGATGGCTATAACCTGTCACCCTGGGACCTCCGGATATTGGCAAAGGCTCCCAGCACCCCATACAGTGCCTTTTTAGGCAGGCTCAAATTCTAAACCTACTGCCCTAGAACACAAAAAGGAAAAGAAAAAACCGGGGTAAGGGTAATGTCAACGTGCAGAAGTCTAAATCTCAAAAGTTTGCACGACACTGAGGCTCTTCTCAGTATGGAGAACATCGATGTGTGCAGTGACAGAAGCCTGGTTCGAAGGCTCCTGAAGACACCCTGCGGCACTATCAGGTTTTACCTTTATCATGCGTTCAGGCCGTCCCAAAATCCGACAATACCTAAAGAAAAGGAGGTATCATATTCACTCAAAAGGACACCCACACCTCGCAGACTGGTGGCAATGCCGATGCTGAGACCATCCAGGTGCAATTACCAGTGTAACCATAGAGCAAGACTGCTCACCTGCAAATTGTGGCATGTTACAGGCCACTCCTCACAAACTCAGGAACCTCACATGGCCTTCCTGAAAAACACTAGAGGATAAATGTTTGTCACCGAAACACCATCATACTAGGTGACTTCAATTACCCTAATATAGACTGGGGAACACTATTCAAGCCCAAACACCCCTAGCCCAAAAGTTCCTGGAATTCATAAACTCAAACTGCCACCATGGAACAACTAGTACTACCACATCACAGAGGAGATAACCATATACCCAGTGGAGGCCTCGGGAGAAATCATCACGAACAGCAGTAGGAGCACAATGTTCAACACGGAAGTATACCCCTCACTGGAGGTGAGATCAAATCACAAACTAATCTAGCCACACAAATAAAACATAAAGACCACAGCTAAAGAACTTCTCAATAGCCGACTTCCAGACTTCAACAGTACTCAAGCAGCTGAATCACTCTAGGCCAAATGCCTTCTACCAGCACCTGCAGGGCTGCCCAGATCTGAAGCCCACATCCCAAAGAAAACAAAGACTCTTTGTACTTGCCAAGGCAAAAGAAGCGTCCAGTCTGGTGGACCCAGCCATAAGCAAACTCTACAACAAAGGAGGAAGCTACTTCACTGTGAGATGAGAGCAAAATCCTTAAAAGGTAGAACCCTTGATCCACCAATATAAGTAAAACCAAAGGCTCTCATAAAATCATCAAAAACAAAAAAAAATAGCTAAAGACTCAAAAGACAATCATAAGGCCTTCTTTAGCTTCTGTGTTAGAGAACCCTTTCTGGGGCTCCCAGATACTCAGAACAGTTCAAAAATGATGTGAAGATTACTGATCCTACAGACATTGCCAACATACTGGCTGACAGGTTCGAGTGCAGAAAACTTCTCCCCCTCCTCCCAAAGGAGAGATTATCTAACACCAAGCTGGCGATTGCAGCCCCCAAACATCTCAAGCGTAGAAGTGAGGAACTGCTCTCAAGCAAAAAGAAACACAGCATCCATGGGACCTACAGTAGGTGTGTCCCCGGCTGTGTGCTCCACCGAACTCTTGAGGTAAACCCACAGCTAGGGACAGCTGTTTAATCGATGAGTCTTACCTCTGGACATGCGTGCCCAGGAGTGGCCTGCACTGCAACTGTGGTCCCACTTCATAAAGGGCGGTGCCTCCACACGACCCTGGAAATTATCGCCCATTAACTTGACAAAGCCTTATCTGCAAAGCCATGGAGGATCATAATGGACCCTCGCATAAATAAAAGACATAGGGAATTTGCAGACTTTGGATCCATCCCAGTTTGGCTTTGTCAAAGGCAGATCATGCCTTCTAAACTTGGTTGACTTTTTCGGAGAACAGTCACCAAAGCCATATTGATGAGGAAAGGCAGTCCATACAGCCTACCTACGATCTGGGCGAGAAGGCCTTCGATACAATACCCTTTCGGGTATCATTGGCTGAAAACTCATCAGCTGTGAAATGTTAAACCCACACATCACAAGACAATGGGTTGGCAACTGAAAGCTGAGATGACAGAAACCCACAGGGTCACAGTTGCTGGCTGTACGGTCAGCGGACTCCCAAAGCCTGTCACAGGTGAGGGTGTTACCACATGGGCTCAGGGCCCTGGGCCCACTCTTGTTTGGCATCTACTTTTCCGAGAGTACAAGACAAACACAGGAGGGTTATGGGAGTGACAAAGTTTGCAGATGACTGCAAACTGAACCATAGCCTATAGAAAACACATCCTGACACAGATATCCTTCCAGGAGGGGTCTCACAGAAACGGATAACGTTTGCTGCCAGGCCATGGCCTAAAGTTAAATGCCAAAATGCATAGTCATACCAGCCGGGAAAACAAAGGTTACCCCCTAGCTGCACCAAATAGGAATTTGGCAAATCCACTATGAAAAGCACAGAAGAAGTTATCAGGGACCTGGGGGACCCAGGTTGATAGTAGTCTGTCATTCGGACAATCTGGAGCGAAGCAGAAAGTAGTTAGAGGAAGAGGGAGCCTTCTACCATTGCCCACCTTATCATGAAGGGATTCTCCATTCTAGATCAAGGGAGGCTGTTTAGTCTCCCGCATAGTCTCATCACTCATCAGACCAATGATCGAGCACAATGCCCCATTCGAGATATGTATCTGACCTGACACTTGCACGCAGCTGGAGCTGCCACAAAGTTCCTCGCAACAAAAGGATAAAGTCTCAAACATCTGTCCCTATGTTGCCCGGACTGAAAGAACTCCCAGCTCTGATTTGTGTGCAACACACACAGCTTGCTCCAGAGGTGATTCAGCACACTTTATCAACATACAAGGCCATGTCAAACCTCCAGAGATTTAGATGAATAATAGCTTCCACCTCAAAAAATCTAGATCTGTCAGAGCCTGGCCAAGGCAGGGACACTTAAACCTGGAAACCTGACTGCATTTAATGCTTGAACACACATGTGCTGGAGGATAGAGTCATCACCCAAAGACTCCTATGCCATGTGGAATACAAAATCCCGGCATATGCTTGAGAGGCAGAGCACCACTGTATTTGTTCAAGAGAAATCTTGACCAATGGATGGGAATTTCTGGATCGCATTATAATTCCCAGGGATTACCTCAGTGTCACTGCTCAGAGCAGAGGCACAGCAAAATAATGGGTATAGTTCCTACATACTTTTGAAGGGGTGGTAAGCCTGTAAGCCACAAAAACTATATGAGCTGTGGCTTGTAAAATGGCCTCCGGCAGATAGCCCAGTATGAACCCAAGAACTTAAGTGAACATACACAGGACTTGTAATGGGTTTCTGCCCACACTTCCCAAAGGCCAGTAAGAATAGAATGGATATATGCATGTATGTTGTGAAAGGATGTAGTCCTTGTATCACAGTTAGGGACCAGATACACTGTCATCAATCAGACGTGGTGCACTGTACAGCATACCTGCATGTACAGAGGACAATCATGTGTCACAGAAATATACACTGGAAAAGTATAGGTTAGACAAGTGTAATGTGACAAACTATGAATATAGGTTCATGTCCATAGGTACAGGCCATCGTCCCAGGTTCGTTTACAACACCACCATAGTTAGGATGACTTTGCCAACCTTCTATGTTTCATAGATAAATACTCATGATGGCTACAATTCTCCGGCTACAGTGATAACATGTAATCCCGGTTTATACCTGTACCCATCCAATGGACAACATGCTACCCATGAACAATAGAAGGATCTCTCTGTCCTCACATGTACTGGGTGATGATCCACAGCATTGTGAGTGTCTGCGATATATGTGTCACTCAAACACATCCCACACGACCAGGACAAGGTTCATGTCACCTGCCCTAGTGGTCTGAGGATGCAGAGATAGTAGGTGTAGCGATACATACATGACATATGGGGTTGGACATGGCTCGTATGTCGTGGGCACAGGTCAATACTAAACAGCAGGTATGTGACTTAACGGGGCAGGGGTCCCAAGGGGCAGCATTACACAAAATTATGTCATCCTGCATCTGTACAACAATTAACCTATGATGTGGGCCTCCTCAGCTGCTGTAGGTGTATGGTCGATACAGTCTGAAAACGGGGCAATGTAGTAAATCATAGGTGTAACACGAATGGGTACAAGGAGACAAATGACCTAGCCTGATGTAGATGAATCCCTGCACAAACAGGTGGGCAATGTAGAAGTCCTACAGAACCACCATAGCAACGTAAGCTAGCACGGTGACCGACAAACTCTGTCCCTGATCTCTGGTAATCACCCCTGTGCTGAGTGGACAGCCACCATATGCTGGACAGGGTAAATTTAGCACTTCTCCACAGGTATGATGTTGCATTACTTAAACATTTAGCTGTGACATGTCCCCGACAGCAGATATGCGTTATCTGGGGAGGCCCCATTCAAAGGATATCTGTGTCAGATGTCCGTCCCACTATGGCACCTGTTTTGCAGTCATCTACAAACAATGTTGCCCATAACACCCCTGTGTGTGCCTGTACCATGGAAATGTAGATGTATGACAGGAGTGGACCCACGGAAGGGCCCCATGGGACACCACTTGCGACAGGCAGTAGGTCTGACATGCTGCCAGCAACTATGACCGTGTGGGTTGTGTCACATAGACAGTTTACAACACATTCTGTGATTCGTTCACATCAGCCAATGGGTTTATCAACGATACCTGAGGGGTAATGTGATGAAGGCCTTTGCCAGGTCGAGGTAGGCTGTATGGACTGCAACACCCCATCAATGGCCTCGTGACTGTCAAAATGTCAACCATGCTTTAAAGGCATGAACCACCCTGAACAAGACAAACCGTGTTGGATGCAAGTATGTATGTCCCCTATGCATGTATGAGCAGTATGATCCCTCATGTCT
>NC_056744.1:1841929398-1841950919 GCF_019279795.1 Protopterus annectens | reverse complement strand
GGGGCCCCTTTTCCCCAAAAAAAAAAAGGGGTGTTCCAATTTGGGCTTTAAAAAAGCCCCCACCCCGCCCCCAGATCAGTCGGTTGGGTTATTACCAGGTTTTTTTTGGTGCCAAAAAGCGGGGACCTAAGACCCATCTTAGCCCTTTTGTTTAAACCCTTTTTTCCCCAAGGAAAAATTCCCGGATGGTCACCCTCCAATCAATTCTCCCCTTCTGGGAAGCGGATGTGCTCTATAGACCTCAAGGATCTTACTCCCAATTTTGATGGACAGATGACCCGGGGTTCCGCTTGGCTCCAGTCATTATCAGTTCGGGGTTCTTTTCCTCACCTCGGGGTGTTCACCAAAGTCATGGCAGTGGTTGCACCCCACCTGAGACTTCAGGGCATTCAGGTCTTCCTTATGGCGACTGGCCCCTTTCCCCCACCAACAGGCATCTGCTCTGCGTTAAGGGGATTATCTGACTTTTGCCCTTTGGGCATCTCAGTGAACCTGAAAAATCCTTTTCCCTTGGCCCCTATTCATGGGGGCTTAAAACCCTATCTCGAGCTACTAAGGACAGGCTGAGCAGCTGTCATATCGGGTTTTGTAGCCCTTCTTAAATCCTGCTCCTGGGAGTTAGTTTTGGGGGCACTGGGTCTATGGCGCGGGCCCTTTTTCCCTTGCCTGCAATGAGGTACAGTGGACCCTGGTTCAGGGGTTTATCCTCCACCCTTAACCACTGAGCAGAGTTTGCGGGACTTTCTCTGGTGGCTCCAGGGGGGATCTCAGAGGGGGGGCCCCTTTGTGCCCCCCCCAAACCATTGCACTTTCCCCGGGGTGGGGGCATTGTTCGGGAATCCGCCCAAGGAGTGGCTCCCTAAAACCCCTTTTGCATATCAGTGTCCTAGAGATGGGGCAGTGCTTTTGGCGTTCAATTTTCCCCGACCTTCTCCTCTGGGGACTATTGCAATCAGACAGACAATATGTAAACTGGTATAAAAAAAAAAGGGGGACCAGATCTTATCCCCTTTGCAGGGGCCATGAGAGTTTGGAAAGGGGGTTTCCCCAACCCGTTTTCTGGTAGCCCATTCTGGGAACCCAAACATATTGCGGACAAACTGAGTTGGGTACTTCTCACCCCCAAAATGGTCTCTAAATCCATCTGTTTTTAAAGATCTTCCAAATGGGGTTGGGCCTGCGGATCTTTGCTTCCCCTTTAAACACAAAATGAAAAGGGCCAATACCCCCCAAAGGGGAGAATCCCAGGGGCGCTCTAGTTCTGCTTCCGGTCTCCTTTATGCTTACCCCCCCCTGCTGATAGTTCCAAAAGCTGTAAATTTGGGGGAAGAGTTTTTAACCCCATTCTGGCCTGTCAGATCTGGTTCCCTTTCTGGTCTTTGGGTCCTCCATTTCTGGATCCCATTCCAGCCCTGATCCATCCGGAGGTTAAAACCCAAGGGTCACTCAAGCTTCCTTGGTTGATCCAGTTCAGTATCTCTCGGTATTCATCTCCTTTAAGGCCATACTGGTTTTCGTGCCAAACCAGAAAACTTTACAATAGTAAAGGGGCTTTCTCCATCTGGGCAAAAGCAAGGGCCTGGACCCACAGCCCTATTCTGACTATTCTGGATTTCCCTGTCTGATCTTTGGAACAATGTTTCTACGGTCAAAGTGCAGTTGGCAGCCATTTTTTTTCATGTAGGTGATGGTTGGTCCTTGGCATCTGTTTCAAAACCTTCTTGGGAGCATCTTTTTTTAAGCCTGTGGCGGTGGTCCCCCCATGGGATCAAACCCTTAGTCTTACAACCCCTGACAAGTCCCCCTTTGACCTCCCTGGGTTTCCCTTTTTCTTTGTGGAAAGGCCTTCTTGGTGGCAAACGGGGGGTTTTTCAAGCTTTTGTGTATGAAACCCCTTCCTTATCTTTCCGGATAGAGTGCCCCTGGACTTTTTCTTACCTAAGGTGGCTTCAGAGTCAAATATTAATCAATCAATAAATTTACCAGTGTTTTTCCCCAAACTTTCAGAACAAAGGAGAATACAAGTTACACAGACTGGATTACAAATTCTTTTTACTTCAGAACTAAAGTTTTTTTAAAGTGGACCAGTTGTTTGTATTTTTTGCAAAATCAGCCATGGGTAAAGCTATTTCCAAAGTGACCATAGCAATGGATCTGTCGGGCTTTATTCGGGGTACTTTGGAAACCACCCCCAGGAATCGCTCATTCAAAAGGGTCTGTAACCACCTCAGCAGCCTTTTGGTCGGGGTTCCCCTTGGATGTATGTTCAGCACCCATTGGTCCTCTTCTCTCTTCATTTCTCATTATAAACTGGATATGATTTCAGGCAGGGCTTCTTTTCCCCTTGCTTAATATCCTTCCGAAAAACCACCGGGGTTTTTTTTAGCTGGGGACTCTGTCCCACAGGTTGCAACAAATGGCTCCCAGATAAAGAAGTTATGTACTCACCATACTTCCATCTGAGGGACTTCATTTGTCTAAAAACCCTCCATCCCAAATTTTGTTTTCTGTTGCAATTTTTAATTAGTTTATGTATTTCTCTTATTGGTTTGGTGATAAAAAAAAACAATCTGAGGTAATACAGCATGGGGATTATGGGTAAGGAGCAAAGACCCGGATTTTTAGTTTGGGAAGCTCCCGGCTGATCCTCCCCAAGGTTGCAGACAAATGAAGTACCTACTCAGATCATGGTGAGCAAATTTTTTATTGGATGCCCCAACAGCATGATACTTTGTTTGGTGTTGGGCAAAAGGGGTCTTAAAGGGGGGATGAAAAATCTATCCAGACAAAAAAGGATTTCAAGGTACAGCCACCCAAAGGTCTAAAATTTGTCCTTTCAGTGTCAGAAAAAAGAGGCAGATTCAGACACCAGGGAACAGCCCCTCATACAGGCCCAAACAATGGGGGGCTTCTACCTCCAAAGCAGGAAGACAAATCACAGTTTTAAAACAGTCCCAATGACTTTCTGCCAATGCCAAACACTTATTTTTTGGGAGCACCCTTAAAAGCTAGCACTTTTTTTACAAAATTTGGGACAAGATCACCCAGGACAAAGGGTCTTAAATATAGTCTCTCAGGGCTACAGGTTCCACTTTCATTCCAAAGAAAAAGGTATCCAGACCTGCCACACAATCAATGGGGGAAAGGGACAAAAAATTTCATCTCATGGAAAGGGCTATTCAGCCAGTGCCACAACAAGAGCAGGGACAAGGATTTTACTCAAGACTTTTTTTAGTACCAAAAAAGGACAAGCCCGGAGACCAATTCTGGACCTGTCTATGTAAATACTTTCTGGCGTCCAAAATTCAAATGTTGACTCTGGCTTCTGCCCATGCTGGCAAGAACCTTTTCTTTGGACCTCAAAGGGGAATATGTCCCAATCAGACAAACTTGCAGAAGATACCTCAGATTCATAGCTGGCTCAATATACCAATTCTCTGCCGCCCTTTGGCTTATCTACTGCCCCCGGGGCTTCACAAAATGCCTGGCACCAGTAATTCATTTGCAACAAGAGGAATTCAAATATATCCCTACTTGGCGACTGCCTTATTCAAGCAAAGGACAAAGATATTCTACTATAGCATCTGGCGTTTGTAAAAAATTACTAATTTGCCTAGGGTACACAGTAACAAAAAAAATCAAAACTAGTGCCCTCTCAAGAGATAATATTTGGGTGCAAGCTTAAATCAACTGCCCAGATGGCTTATCTCCCCCGACAAACAAAACATTTACTTCTTACTTCAAAAAAGGGAAAAAGGTTATCTAAGAAAAATTCTGCCTCGGGGTACATGGCATCCTGCATTCTACTAATTCCATATGCAAGACGCATATGAGGACACTTGGTATCTAAAAGTGTTTGGGCTCAACATTTACAGCCTGGAAAAAGTAATTACTCTCATTCCCCGCCTGCAGCAGGGAAATTTTAGTTTTGGGGACAGGCCTGTCACCACAACAAGGGGCAGCCATTCACCTTCCCCGCCAGGCAGACACTAACAAAGATGCATCAGATTATGCCTGGGGGAATGGCAGGAAAATGTATTCAGGGCACATGGCCACAAAAAAAGCATTTTTATCAATCAAAAAAAATGCTAGCTGTACAAAATGCCCTGACAGCCTTCAAGGACCTACTTTCCAGGGCAACTACTGATAAAGACAGACAATACTACAGTCATTTGGGACATAAACAAGCAGGGGGACATTCCTACCCCTCTGCAGGCAAGCCATGACTTTGTGGAAAAAAGCATTGAACAAGTAAACTGCAAGCACAATTCCTGCCAGGAAAGACAAATACTTTGGCAGGAACTAAGCAGAAACTCATGGATCCTCAAATGGAAACTGGTTCCACAAATCTTCCCTGATAACAGAAAAGGGGGTAGACCTAGATTTTTGCCTCCCCCCTCCCGCTACAGAGTTTCCCCGGACTTATCCCCATGGAAAGTGGACACCCTTTTTTCAGCTGGAAAGCCCACAGTATATGCCTTTCCTCTGCCCCCTCTCCCAAAGGGACTCCTAAAGTCAGACAAGAGAAGCCAAAAAATACTGATTGCCCCAGACTGGCCAAGGGACCAATCCTAAAGAGCTTTTTCAAGGCCCAGCCTGGACATTCCCCAATACCTTTTGCTGACCCAAAGAACAATCAGATCCTGCCGAAATCAGAACCCTAAATCTGGCGGGATGGGGAAAATTTAAACATTCAGAACACACCTTTTTTAAAGCAGTTCCTTCATGGATGCATCTGCAGTCATAACAATGGGTTGTCCTGGTCAGGCAGCCCGGGCGGCGGGTTCAAAGTCGGGTCCCGGGGGCCCCCGATGTCGCACTCCACCCCGGGGTCATCTTTGTTGGTCTTGGTTGCATCAGCCGGGCCATTTTCCTCAGTCTTTCTTGCCTGGCGAAGCAGAAGCTGTTCCAAGTGGGGGGTCTCAGAGATTACTTCTACCGAATACTCGAAGACTTCTAAAGCTAAGTACCCGTTGGGACGCTTTCTTGCCGCAGCGGGTGTCAGAAAAAGGTAACAATTGTTTAACCTGTGGGGAACAAATACCTCATAAAGATTTCCCCTCTTACTGTCTGCCTTGTTTAGGCCCAGCCCCCGGGGAGCAGCCTGTTTGTGCCTCTTTCAACCCCGAGGGGGGTCGGGGTTGCAGAACAGTTTTTGGGTTTTGATTTTTCGTACATTATGCCCGGGGTCCTCCGACTACCCCAAAAAAAAAAGATAAAACCGACATGGGGCCGGTTTCGGCGAAACCAGGTAAACCAAAAATGTCTTTTGGCGAAACCAGAAAACCCCGTCAGCTGAACCTATTCTTTCAACTAGGCCCCTGCTACAACTCTTGAATCGACCTCAGAAATTTTACCCCCTATGGTTGACTTATCAGACACCATCCCTTGGATGTCTCTACCCCCCGTGGTGCTGCTAGGCCTCCCGCTGCCATGTCCATTAAGGGCCAGGGGTAAAGCAGCCAAAACTACTAAAAAAGTGCCTTTTAAAACCCCCCCATCCCGGCCCTCTTCTAGTTCTCAAATGCTTTCTTTGGCAGAAGATTTAATTTCTTTAATTAAAGGGTCTCAATCTCACCCAGACAGGGCCTCTCAGCCCCCCCAGAGGGGAAGGGGGACCTAGAAAAACCCCATGAGGCCCCCCCAGTGGTCCTTTCTTGGAATTTTTTAAATTCTGCCTGGGAAAAGGGAAAATTTTTAGACCAAAAAAAAACCCCTTTCCAGCCCCCGGGTTCCAAAAAAAAGATCCGGGCCCCCCCGGATTGGGTTATTACCAGGTTTTTTTTGGTGCCAAAAAGCGGGGACCTAAGACCCATCTTAGCCCTTTTGTTTAAACCCTTTTTTCCCCAAGGAAAAATTCCCGGATGGTCACCCTCCAATCAATTCTCCCCTTCTGGGAAAGGGCGGATGTGCTCTATAGACCTCAAGGATCTTACTCCCAATTTTGATGGACAGATGACCCGGGGTTCCCTGCTTGGCTCCAGTCATTATCAGTTCGGGGTTCTTTTCCTCACCTCGGGGTGTTCACCAAAGTCATGGCAGTGGTTGCACCCCACCTGAGACTTCAGGGCATTCAGGTCTTCCTTATGGCGACTGGCCCCTTTCCCCCACCAACAGGCATCTGCTCTGCGTTAAAGGGATTATCTGACTTTTGCCCTTTAGGCATCTCAGTGAACCTGAAAAATCCTTTTCCCTTGGCCCCTATTCATGGGGGCTTAAAACCCTATCTCGAGCTACTAAGGACAGGCTGAGCAGCTGTCATATCGGGTTTTGTAGCCCTTCTTAAATCCTGCTCCTGGGAGTTAGTTTTGGGGGCACTGGGTCTATGGCGCGGGCCCTTTTTCCCTTGCCTGCAATGAGGTACAGTGGACCCTGGTTCAGGGGTTTATCCTCCACCCTTAACCACTGAGCAGAGTTTGCGGGACTTTCTCTGGTGGCTCCAGGGGGGATCTCAGAGGGGGGGCCCCTTTGTGCCCCCCCCAAACCATTGCACTTTCACCGGGGTGGGGGCATTGTTCGGGAATCCGCCCAAGGAGTGGCTCCCTAAAACCCCTTTTGCATATCAGTGTCCTAGAGATGGGGCAGTGCTTTTGGCGTTCAACTCCCCGACCTTCTCCTCTGGGGACTATTGCAATCAGACAGACAATATGTAAACTGGTATAAAAAAAAAAGGGGGACCAGATCTTATCCCCTTTGCAGGGGCCATGAGAGTTTGGAAAGGGGGATACCAACCCGTTTTCTGGTAGCCCATTCTGGGAACCCAAACATATTGCGGACAAACTGAGTTGGGTACTTCTCACTCCATCTGGTCTCTAAATCCATCTGTTTTTAAAGATCTTCCAAATGGGGTTGGGCCTGCGGATCTTTGCTTCCCCTTTAAACACAAAATGCAGTGCAATACCCCCCAAAGGGAGAATCCCAGGGGCGCTCTAGTTCTGCTTCCGGTCTCCTTTATGCTTACCCCCCCCTGCTGATAGTTCCAAAAGCTGTAAATTTGGGGGAAGAGTTTTATACCCCATTCTGGCCTGTCAGATCGGGTTTCCCCCTTTCTCGGTCTTTGGGTCCTCCATTTCTGGATCCCATTCCAGCCCTGATCCATCCGGAGGTTAAAACCCAAGGGTCACTCAAGCTTCCTTGGTTGATCCAGTTCAGTTTTGGACTCGGTATTCATCTCCTTTAAGGCCATACTGGTTTTCGTGCCAAACCAGAAAACTTTACAATAGTAAAGGGGCTTTCTCCATCTGGGCAAAAGCAAGGGCCTGGACCCACAGCCCTATTCTGACTATTCTGGATTTCCCTGTCTGATCTTTCAGACAATGTTTCTACGGTCAAAGTGCAGTTGGCAGCCATTTTTTTTCATGTAGGTGATGGTTGGTCCTTGGCATCTGTTTCAAAACCTTCTTGGGAGCATCTTTTTTTAAGCCTGTGGCGGTGGCCCCCCCATGGGATCAAACCCTTAGTCTTACAACCCCTGACAAGTCCCCCTTTGACCTCCCTGGGTTTCCCTTTTTCTTTGTGGAAAGGCCTTCTTGGTGGCAAACGGAGGGTTTTTCAAGCTTTTGTGTATGAAACCCCTTCCTTATCTTTCCGGATAGAGTGCCCCTGGACTTTTTCTTACCTAAGGTGGCTTCAGAGTCAAATATTAATCAATCAATAAATTTACCAGTGTTTTTCCCCAAACTTTCAGAACAAAGGAGAATACAAGTTACACAGACTGGTTTAACAATTCTTTTTACTTCAGAACTAAAGTTTTTTTAAAGTGGACCAGTTGTTTGTATTTTTTGCAAAATCAGCCATGGGTAAAGCTATTTCCAAAGTGACCATAGCAATGGATCTGTCGGGCTTTATTCGGGGTACATTGGAAACCACCCCCAGGAATCGCTCATTCAAAAGGGTCTGTAACCACCTCAGCAGCCTTTTGGTCGGGGTTCCCCTTGGATGTATGTTCAGCACCCATTGGTCCTCTTCTCTCTTCATTTCTCATTATAAACTGGATATGATTTCAGGCAGGGCTTCTTTTCCCCTTGCTTAATATCCTTCCGAAAAACCACCGGGGTTTTTTTTAGCTGGGGACTCTGTCCCACAGGTTGCAACAAATGGCTCCCAGATAAAGAAGTTATGTACTCACCATACTTCCATCTGAGGGACTTCATTTGTCTCAAAACCCTCCATCCCAAATTTTGTTTTCTGTTGCAATTTTTAATTAGTTTATGTATTTCTCTTATTGGTTTGGTGATAAAAAAAAACAATCTGAGGTAATACAGCATGGGGATTATGGGTAAGGAGCAAAGACCCGGATTTTTAGTTTGGGAAGCTCCCGGCTGATCCTCCCCAAGGTTGCAGACAAATGAAGTACCTACTCAGATCATGGTGAGCAAATTTTTTATTGGATGCCCCAACAGCATGATACTTTGTTTGGTGTTGGGCAGAGGGGTCTTAAAGGGGGGATGAAAAATCTATCCAGACAAAAAAGGATTTCAAGGTACAGCCACCCAGTTCTAAAATTTGTCCTTTCAGTGTCAGCCCCGAGGCAGATTCAGACACCGGGCAACACCCCCTCATACAGGCCCAAACAAGGGGGTGCTTCTACCTCCAAAGCAGGAAGACAAATCACAGTTATAAAACAGTCCCAATGACTTTCTGCCAATCCCAAAGCACTTTTTTTTTGGGCAGCACCCTTAAAAGCTAGCATTTTTTTCACAAAATTGGCACAAGATCACCCAGGACAAAGGGTCTTAAATATAGTCTCTCAGGGCTACAGGTTCCACTTTCATTCCAAAAAAAAAGGTATCCAGACCTGCCACACAATCAAGGGGCAGGGCACAAAAAATTTCATCTCAGGGAAATGGGCTATTCAGCCAGTGCCACAACAAGAGCAGGGACAAGGATTTTACTCAAGATTTTTCTTAGTCCCAAAGAAAGGACAACCCTGGAGACCAATTCTGGACCTGTCTATGTAAATACTTTCTGGCGTCCAAAATTCAAATGTTGACTCTGGCTTCTGCCCATGCTGGCAAGAACCTTTGCTTTGGACCTAAAAGGGCATATGTTCCCAATCAGACAAACTTGCAAAAGATACCTCAGATTCATAGCTGGCTCAATATACCAATTCTCTCCCGCCCTTTGGCTTATCTACTCCCCAGGGTTTTCACAAAATGCCTGGCACCAGTAATTCATTTGCAACAAGAGGAATTCAAATATATCCCTACTTGGCGACTGCCTTATTCAAGCAAAGGACAAAGATATTCTACTATAGCATCTGGCGTTTGAAAAAGATTACTAATTTGCCTAGGGTACACAGTAACAAAAGAAATCAAAACTAGTGCCCTCTCAAGAGATAATTTTTGGGTGCAAGCTTAAATCAACTGCCCAGATGGCTTATCTCCCCAGACAAAAAAAGCTTTGACTTCTTACTTAAAAACAGGAAAAAAGGTTATCTAAGAAAAATTCTGCCTGGGGCTACATGGCATCCTGCATTCTACTAATTCCATATGCAAGACGCATATGAGGACACTTGGTATCAAAAAGTTTTTGGGACTCAACATTTACAGCCGGGAAAACAGTAATTACTCTCTTTCCCCTGCCTGCAGCGGGAATTTCAGTTTGGGCACAGGCCTGTCACCACAAAAAGGGGACAGCCATTCCCCTTCCCCAGCCAGGCAGACACTAACAAAGATGCATCAGATTATGCCGGGGGAATGGCAGGAAAATGTATTCAGGGCACATGGCCACAAAAAAAGCATCTTTTTCAATAAAAAAAGATGCTAGCTGTACAAAATGCCCTGACAGCCTTCAAGGACCTACTTCCCAGGACAACTACTGATAAAGACAGACAATACTACAGTCATGGGTACATAAACAAGGGGGGGCAAAATTCCTACCCCTCTGCAGGCAAGCCATGACTTTGGGGAAAAACAGCATTGACAAAGAAATCTGCAAGCACAATTCCTGCCAGGAAAGACAAATACTTTGGCAGGAACTAAGCAGAAACTCATGGATCCTCAGGTGGAAACTGGTTCCACAAATCTTAAAATGATAACAGAAAGGGGGATAGCCCTAGTTTATTGCCCCCCCCCTCCAGCTACAGAGTTTCCTGGACTTACCCAAAAATGGGAAAGTGGACCCCCTTTTCTTCAGCTGGAAAGCCCACAGTATATGCCTTTCCTCTGCTCCCTCCCCAAGGTACTCCTAAAGTCAGACAAGAGAAGCCAAAAATAACTGATTGCCCCAGACTGGCCAGGTACCAATCCTAAAGAGTTTTCTCAAGGCCCAGCCTGGACATTCCTCAATACCTTTTGCTGCCCCAAAAGAACAATCAGATCCTCCCGAAATCAGAACCCTAAATCTGGCGGCATGGGGATTTAATCATTCAGAACACACCTTTTCTAAAGCAAGTCCTTCATGGATGCATCTGCAGTCATAACAATGGGTTGCCCTTTCGTCAGGCAGCCCGGTCGGCGGATTCAAAGTCGGGCCCGGCCCCTGATGTCGCACTCCCCCCGGCGTCATCTTTGTTGGTCTTGGTTGCATCAGCCGGGCCATTTTCCTCAGTCTTTCTTGCCTGGCGAAGCAGAAGCTGTTCCAAGTGCGGTCTCAAGAGATTACTTCTACCGAATACTCGAAGACTTCTAAAGCTAAGTACCCTTTGGGGACTCTTTCTTGCCTCAGCCGATGTCAGAAAAAGTTAACAATTGTTTAACCTGGGGGAAACAAATACCTCATAAAGTTTTCCCACTCTTACTGTCTGCCTTGTTTAGGCCCAGCCCCCGGGGAGCAGCCTGTTTGTGCCTCTTTCAACCCGCAGGGGGGTCGGGGTTGCAGAACAGTTTTTGGGTTTTGATTTTTCGTACATTATGCCCGGGGTCCTCCGACTACCCCAAAAAAAAAAGATAAAACCGACATGGGGCCGGTTTCGGCGAAACCAGGTAAACGAGTGTCTTTTGGCGAAACCAGAAAACCCCGTCAGCTGAACCTATTCTTTCAACTAGGCCCCTGCTACAACTCTTGAATCGACCTCAGAAATTTTACCCCCTATGGTTGACTTATCAGACACCATCCCTTGGATGTCTCTACCCCCCGTGGTGCTGCTAGGCCTCCCGCTGCCATGTCCATTAAGGCCCCAGGGGTAAAGCAGCCAAAACTACTAAAAAAGTGCCTTTTAAAACCCCCCCATCCCGGCCCTCTTCTAGTTCTCAAATGCTTTGTTTGGCAGAAGATTTAATTTCTTTAATTAAAGGGTCTCAATCTCACCCAGACAGGGCCTCTCAGCCCCAGAAGAGACCTAGAGCCCCGAGCCAGTGCCCGATGATTCTGCTGCTGAATCAGACATAACTGACCAGCCTGAGGCTCCCTTCTCTAATTTTGAAGATTCTGATGCTGAAGAATCCATTCCCGCTGCTTCCCCCCCAGAAAAAATCTCCCTTGGGGGAAACCCTTTCATGCCATGGGAACAGTTCCCAAAGGCAGCAACAGGATTTTCAGACTCAGAAAAGACTTAGGACCTTTCTGCACCTCCCCCCGCACAGCCCCTTAGCAATACCTCCTGTTCTCTCTGTGGCGGATGATGCTTTCAATGATGTTTGCTCCCCTCAGATTCTTTACCCCAGCCCCTGCCAAACCAGACAGATTTTACAGGGTGCCAGAATCATCACCACCTTTACAAGGCCCCCCTTGCAGACCCAGAAACTTTTCCCAGGGTCCCAAGGCAGTAGCGCGACCACAGCTAAAACCCTATTCCTTCTGAAAGGGAAGCAAGGTCATAGACAGATGGGGTAAAAGGTCTCACTTCAGCTACTCTCTCAGCTAGAGCTTTAAACTGTCAGTTTCACATGATACAATACCAAGAGTTTATGCTTGATCAGTTAACTAAAAACTAACCACTGATGAATCTCTTGATAAAAATGTATTAGAGATGGTAAATAACATACAACAGGTTAAAAACCCTTCCTTAAAATGTGGCTTTACTGGAGGCTTCATTTAGATCAGCCATGACAGGCACAGTGATAAGAAGGCATGCATGGCTAAAGGAACAAGCTTTACCGATCATGTTAAAGCCAAGTTGCTAGATGCTCCTATGGACAAGACAAGTTTGTTTGGTACACCTGCCCCAGGTTATGAAGAAAATGGAAGAAAAGGCAAAATCTGTTCAAACTGTTAAAGATTTCTTGCAGGTTCAACCCCAAGGTTTAGCAGGAACTGGCCTGCCAAAATTGGTCCTTTCCTGACTCCCCAAAATTTCAAAGGGGGAGGAATAGGCGTTCCAGAGGCAGAAACCAATCCAGAGGAGGTGCCTACAGAGGGACAGTGGCAAGGTAACAACAGAGGCACAGACACAGCCATTGCCACTACATCAGCACAACCACAGTGACTTAATCCCCACCAGGGAACAAATAGCAGCTCCTCTGGCGGAAAGTTAACCTTATTTTAAAGAACTGGCCCTAACAAAAAACAAGTGGATTTTACAAACCATAGATCAAGGTTACGGTTTCACTTCCACACTTTACCAGTCAAAGAGGAATGCCAAATCTACCTCCAAATAAAAAAAGGTCGCCCGATAATGGAGTTAGCCAAAAAGAGCTGTGGAAAGAGTGCCAACAGCAGAACAAGGAAAGGGGGTTTTACTCAGACTATTCCTAGTTCCCAAAAAAGGAGAAAAATTGGAGACCAATTCTCGACCTGTCCACCTTAAATACATACATCATTGTCCCAAAATTCAAAATGCTGACCCTACAGCCCTTTTTCCCATGCTGGGCAAGGAGTCTTGGCTGGTAACTCTAGATCTCAAGGAGGCATACCTGCGTCCCCATTCGACCAATCTGCAGAAGATACCTCAGATTTCTTGCAGGATCAGAGCCCATCAATTCTCAGCATTGCCCTTTGGGTTTTTACTGCCCAAATATTCACAAAATGCCTGGCATCAGTAATCCCCATTAGAAAAGAATTCAAATTTACCCATACCTGGACGACTGCCTGCTACAAGGGACAACAAAAGCAAGCTGACAACAGATTTACAAAGGGTCATTTACTTGCTACAAGGACTGGGATACACAGTCAATTTACAAAAATCAAGGCTGATACCATCCCAAACAAGGACATTCTTGGCGAAATTTGGGCACAGTACAACAAATGGCATTCCCCACTACAGAAAAACAAAAAAAACTTTCCCTTTTCTTCTTTGCACCAACAAAACCGAACAAGTTAACAGCAAGAAAAATTCTGCAGGCCCTGGGCCTCCTGGGAACATGCATAATCTTTGTCCCATTTAGACTACATATGAGAAACTACAGTGGTACCTAAAAAAATTTTTGGTCCCAACACAGACACAGTCTAGAAACAGAAATCCCACTAATTCCATGCTTAAAAAAGGAGTTCCTATGGTGGGCTCAGGCATGCCAGTCAAACCCAGGCCTACCCTTTGATGTCAACCAAAAACCATCACAACAGGCGCTTCAGACCTAGGATGGGGGGCCCCCATGCTGGACAAATGGTGCAAGGATTGTGGACACAGGATCAACTTCACCTGCCCTCAACCCAAAAGAAATGCTGGCAGTAAAACTGGCAATCCAAAAATTCAAACCATTTCTCAAAGAGGCCAGTTGATGATAAGGACAGACAACACCACAGTCATGTGGTACATCAACAAACAGGGAGGCACTCATTCATACCCCTATGCAGAATGACCTTGGAGCTGTGGACCCTGGCACTCAGCTACAAACATTCAGGCAATATTTGTAGGAAAGACAATACTCTAGCAGACATATTAAGCAGAAACCGGGTGCCCACGAATGGGCTGCACCGGACATCTTCAAGACCATCTCAAAGAAATGGGAATGCCACAGATAGACCTATTTTTCATCACCTCTCAATCACCAGCTCAAAAATTCTGCACAAGGACATTCCACCCACTAGCATGGAAAGTGGACTCCCCTCCTTCAACTGGAAAGGCCTAACAGCATATGCATTCCCCCCTCTTCCTTTGATACACAAGGTACTACTAAAAATCAAGGAAGACGTCCAAGGATAATCCTGATAGCTCCAAACTGGCCAAGACAACACTGGTACCCCACTGGGGCATGTCGAACAATATGTCCCAAAACCCTGATGCCTTTGATGTTAACTCAGAACAACTAAAAATACATCCAAACCTAAAAGCGCAACTGACTGCATGGAACATCACATAGCAGCAGCTAATCCAGAACTTTCCCAAAGAGTTAAAGACATTATTCTTGAAAGCAGACCTTCAACAAGAAGGAACTATGCTGGAAAATGGAAAAGGTTTGTCATTTGGAGTGAAGAGGAAAAAATGTGTCAAACATAGATATGCCTAACATTCTGGAGTATCTGGCGAACTTCTTCATTCAGGCCTGTCCTACTCCTCCATCAAGATACATGCATCAGCTATTTCAGCAGAATACAGCTTTGATCCACCTGTTTTTGCACCCTTTGCTCAGGCAGTTCCTCAGAGGAATCAAGAATGTAAAACCTCCAAAGGGAAAACCCCCATTACCAGCTTGGGATTTAAACTTTGTGCTAGAAAAGTTGACACTATCACCCTTTGAACCAGCAGCAACAGCAGACCTACAACACCTGTCATGGAAAACTGCTTTCCTACTGGCAATTACTTCAGCAAGGAGGGTTTCAGAACTACAGGCCTTAATGGCAGTGCAACCCTTCCTAATCTTCCACCAAGATAGAGTGTCCATGAGGACTAATCCTACATTTATGCCAAGGTGGTATCCAGAGTGTCTTTAAACCAGGCAATCCCCCCCTACCTTCTTTCCCAACCCACAAAACGGGGGAAAAAATACTGCATACTTGGATGTACATAGACAGCTAGCTACTACTTGGACAGAACAAAAAAAAGCAGAAAGACTGACCAACTTTTTGTATGCAACGGAAGGGGAAAGGGAAAAACTATTTCCCAAAAAGACAATCTCCAAATGGATAGGAAATTGCATACGATTCTGTTACTCCTTCCATGGAAAACCAATTCCACAGAACATAAGACCTCATTCTACAAGGGCAACAGCCACTACCACAGCCTTCTTACGGTGGCAACCAAAAATTATTGGGGGTACTTGGACCTCCGTGCATACATTTGCCAAGCATTATAATTTGCCTCTATATTCCAGATCCCCAGCAGGGTTTGCCACTGCTGTACTGCAAGGGATCCTAAACACCCCTAATCTACTTTATCCTCCTCCCTAGTTGGCTATGGTATTCTACCCATTGTTATGACTGCAGATGCATCCATGAAGGACATAGTACAGTTTTGTACCTACCATAAATGTAGATGTCCCAACTGGATAGCATCTGCAGTCAAATCCCCCCCTCCTTCCCTCTGTGGTACTCTAGGGGGTTTACCCTCCCAATAGCTAGCTGTTGGGGAGTCTTTTTTTATTTGTTTGTATATATGTACATATATGCTTATTTTTGTTTACCTTTTTCCATTTGGAAACATTGGCATCTATCCCAAAATTTTTGCCTCAAGAGGGCTACTGGCATCTGGGGCAAGAAACACTGAGGGAAAAAGGGGGGCTGATGCTTTTTCCGACCAACAAAGGGCCGTGGTGGGCATCAGCGAGCGGGGACTTTGGAATCCGGGCCCACTGGGGCTGCCTGGGGCAGGACAACCCAGTTGTTATGACTGCAGATGCTATAAAGTTCGGACATCTACATTTATGGTAGGTACAATACTGTACTTTATGGATGTTATTTTGGAAAAGCACCAGAAAATCTTATGCAGAAAAATGGACAAGATTCTATGCTTGGAACCAAGTGCTGGGGAAATTTACCTGCGAAAAATATTCCTCAGATTTTCAAACCCAAAATGCTGGACAAAGGCCTATCCTTCTCATCAATTAAGATCCATGCCTGCCATTTCAGCTCATTCTGGACCCACCTATTTTTCTCATCCACTACTAAGACAGTTTCTCAGAGGGGCCAAAACATAAGACCTCCAAGGAGGGTCCAATACCTACATGGGACCTCAATCTTGTCTTGGAAAAACTCACACTGCCTCCTTTTGAGCCAGCCAATGAGAGGTAAAATACTTGTCATGGAAAACAGCTCTTCTCCAGCAATAACTTCAGCAAGAAGAGTCTCAGAGTTACAGGCACTAATGGCTGTGGAACTTTTATTATTTTCCATCAGGACAGAGTTTCTCCCAAAGGGCAAACCCCCTATTTATGCCTAAGGTAGTGTCCAGGGGGCTCTTAACCAAACCAAAATTTGCCCCCTTTTTCCCAAAACCCACAAAAAAGGGGGAGACTTCTGCTTCTTTGGACATACACAGACAGCTCGCTTTTAAAAATACCTTGTTTAGGCCCAGACCATCCACGAAAATCTTGGGCTGTTGCTTTGTCGACTTTCAATAAGCGCACTGTTAAAATTAGAGGGCAGGTTAAGCCCAACATTATTTTGGTAAAAGCCTTTGATTATAAAATGTAAGTTGGATACTCCGACTACCGTTTTGTCAAAGCGTAAGGAGTTAAAGACCGACCGCGGGTCGCTGAACCTCCCACCGACCTACGCCAAAACCGGCTACAGTGGTCCGGTTCTCAGCCCGAGATACCTATGCAGTCCCTGACTACCGTGACACGCGCTTCCTTGGTGGTGTCTTCTGTACCGAACCGCCGGTACCTCGTACTACTCAGACTACAACCTCGAAGCCACCATTAGTGTTGAAAACTCCTACCGAGGATAAGTCCACTTCCGCAGGGTGTATTTAGGCCCTCTTCTTCGCCTTTTCCATTGAGGCCTTTACTAAGTCCAAATCAGCCGTAGCCGTAATCCCAGAGCCTGTTGCACAAGGCCATCCTCAGGCCCATGCCTAAAAAGCAGATGCTTAAAATGGCAGAGGATTTAATTACACTTATCAGGGGCTCCCAGCCCTCAGGTTCAGGGAGCCAGAGTAGAAGAAGATTCCCCTCCTCTGAACAGAGCTCCATTGTCTCAGAACATTCTGATGTAGAGGAACACTCGTACTCCCCTTATGAAGATTGGCGGATGCAGAACAGTCCATTCCTTCTGTATCTCCCCAGAAGGGATTTGCGATTTCTCCTTTGGGAAACCTGCACCTTGAGAGAACGCCTTCCATTGGGAAGGCCAAGACTTTTCTGATTCCCAGAAGGAAGCAGGGGCCTATTGTTACCTCAACACAGACCTGTATACCTCGGTCTGGACATACTTGATGATGTTTACTTGGAGGCTTGTCTTAATCCAGATTCCCTGCCTCCTGCCCCAGTCAAACCTGATAGGTACTACAGAGTTCCTAATTCTCACCAATTTCTTTACAAAGCCATAATGCTGACCCTGGAAACCATTTCTCCAGGCCCCAAGGGAATGAGAGGCCTCTACTGCCAAGAATCCCTTCCTTCCGAGAAGAGAATCTAGATCCTTTGAAGGGTGGGTAAGGTATACACCTCATTTACACCTAGCCATAGGAGCCTTAAATTGTCAGTTCCATATGCTTAAATATCAGCAGTTTCTATTATCCACAATTGAGAAACAAAATGTCTCCAGCCTGAACAACCAGATTTGAAGGAATTGCGGGATATGATGCATAGTGCAGAGCAAGTGGGTAAACACACCGCCTTGCAATGGCTATGATGCCTTAGGGCCTCAAGTAGAGCTGCTATTACAGGATCAGTTATTGATGAACATGCCTGGCTTAGGGAACAAAGCTTGCCTGATCATGTTAAGCTAAACTGCTAGATGCTCCTTACAAAGGATTGTGTGTTATTTGGCACTAATGCTGTGGAGATACTCTGAAAATGGAAGAAAAAGCTAAATCTATGCAAATATCCAAGGCCTTTCTACAGGTACAGCCACCCGTTTTGAAATTGGCCATCAAAACTGGTCCTTTCAATACTGGCAAACCCCAAAGGAGGTAGATACAGAGTTCAAGGGGCAGAGGACAGTCAAGGATCATATAAGGGGCAGAGAATGGCAAACTCCAGCCCCCAAGGGTGTGAGACAATGCACAACAATGCAATGAAACAATGACTTCCTTCTTTTTCAGCCCGGCATCTCCCGGCTGGCAGCTCCCTGGGAAGAAAGCTGGCACTGTTACAAGAATTGGCATGTGTACAACAGACAAATGGATCCTGGATGTTATAAACGGGTTACAGATTTCATTTCACCTCTTCAAAATGAGGCATGCCAAACCACCACACAATCAAGGGGCAGAGGCACAAATACAAATTACAAAACTCATGGAAAGAAAGCCATTCAGGGTTCTACTCACGGGAACAAGGTCAAGGTTTTTTTATTCCAGACTTTTCCTGGTGCCAAGAAAGGAACCCGACTGGAGACCCATTTTGAGACTTATCCATCCTAAATACATTTCTACTTTCACCAAAATTCAAGATCGCACATTAGCAGCTTCTTCCCATACTGGGCAGGAGTTTTGGCTGGTAGCATTCGGACCTCAGGAGAGCATACCATGTCCCAATCAGACAAAGTTGCAAGAGAAGATACCTCAGATTTCTTTTGAGTTCAATCCACTATCAATTCTCTGCGTGCCCTTTTGGCTTATCTACACCCAGAGTATTCCACGAAATGCCTGGCATCAGTAGTGCATACTGCGAACCTGAGGATAAATTTACCCTTATTTGGGCTGACTGCCTGATCCAAAGCCGGACAGCAAGCACACACTGGAACATCTGGCCTATGCAACCGTTTACTGAGATTCTCTGGGATACACAATCAGCAAAGAGAAATCCAGACTAACACCAACTCAGAAATAACTTTCCTGGGTGCCAGCGCTTGGGCACAAACACCCAGATGGCCTATCTTGCATCAGAAAAACAAGGGCAACTAACTCAGTACTTCAAAACACTAACCGTTGTACCAGGCTTGCTGCAAGGAGAAAATCACCAAGGCTCTGGGCTTCATATCTTGCATCCTTTTAATCCCATGTGCAAAGTTGCATGTAAAGAACTTCAGTGGTACCCTAAAAAGCCTATGGTCTCCAACACAGCCACAGCTTGAAACAATAATGCCAATAAATTCCATGTTTACAAAGGAATTTCTATGGTGGGCCCAAGCATGCCAAACAAACAAGGCCTCCCTTTCTGCAAGCCTCAAGCAAATGAAGTCATCACAGCAGAGCGCCTCAGATTAAGCCTGGGGGCACCATATGATGAACAGGTGCATTCAGGGGCAAATGGTCCCAAAAGGAAAAGCACCTTCATATCAATCAAAAGAAATGCTAGCAGTAATAAATGCAATTACAGCTTTCAAGGACCTCTTGCATCCAGGACAATTTGAACATAAGAACAGACAACCTGTGTGTGGTACATAAAACAAACAAGGAGGGAACACATTCAGCACACCCCCTGTGCAGACTAGCCATGACGCACTTTAGACTTTGGCTCTGGAATGGCACATCAGAGACTTCAAGCACCAGTACTTGCCAGGTTTGGAAAACACATTGTGAACAATCTAAGCAAGTATGACAGACCCACCTGTGGAAGTTGCATCCACAGGTGTTTACAAAGGATGAGAAATCAAGGTGGGAAGGCCAGACATGAATCTGCAGCCTCCCACAGGGAATCATCAACTGGAAGAGTTTGTTCAAGGACCTTTCACTTGAAGACCTGGAGAGTGGGCCCTTTCATTCAGTTGGACAGGATGGACAGTGCAACTTACACCTCTGCCCCTTCACCTAAGGTACTCTTTAAGCAAACAGACAGGCGAAAGATGATACTGATTACGCCAGACTGAAGATAACTGGTACCCTCCTAAGGCCTAACACATACTCCTCCCATGCCACTACCTCTAATGCCTCTTCTGCTGAAGCTCAGCACAATACAAAACTCTTCACGGTCAGCTACAGAAGACCTCGAAATCTTGCTGCATGGAAAATCCCTTAACACCTCAACAGACCCTACTCACTGAAGAGGTACGGGATGTCATTCTACAAGGTGGGAGACCATCTACTAGGAAGACTTACTCCATAAAAATGGAAACCGGTTTTGCTCTCTTGGAATGAGAGAAAAAGGCCGGGACTCTAGAAACTGAATTTGCCTCAAGGTATTACAGTATCTAGCTAGGCGCTGCTGAACAGTGAGCTGTTTCCTCCATGAAATCCACATGCCTCAGCCATTTCTGCAGAATTGCTACGGATCAGCATTCTCCACCCACTTTTAAGACAATAATAATTCTCAGAGGGGCTGGGCCACGAAAGACCCCAAGGGAAACCAGAGTGCCAGCCTGGGATCTTAATTGCATTCTAGAAAAATTAACATATGGCCTCCCTTTGAACCAGCTTCCTCAACAGATTTGCAATATTTGTCCATGGAAACAGCTTCCTTCTGGCTACTTCCAGTAGGGTTTCAGACTACAAGCCCTCGGCTGTACAGCCCATCCTCATCTTCCATCAGGACAGGGTCTCATGAACCGACCGTCATTCATGCCTAAAGAGTGGTATCCAGGGTGGCTTTAAATCAAGCCATTCCCTTTACCTACCTTCTACCCCAACCCTTAAAACAAAGGAGGTGCTACATTCCTTAGACATCCATGGGCAAGCTTTGTTATTATTTGGACAGAACAAGAGCCTTTCAGAGCTGAACAACTTTTGTGTCCTATGCTGTAGGAGCTCAAGGAAAGCCTGTTACCAAACAGACAATTTCAAAGATGGATAAACCATTTGCATACGATTCTGTTACTCAACACCACTTGAGAAACCTGTCCTGTAGCCATCAGACCACACTCCACAGACCACAGCACCTCAAAGCCTCCCTCAGAGGGTTCCCTACCAAAGATATATTGGAGAACTGTATGCCAGGAGTTCAACATACCTTCACAAGACACCACCACCTGCCCATATATTCCAAAACTAGAGCAGGCTTTTGCCTGCTGTGTTGCAGGGGCATTCTGTATCTCAGCAGTTCCACCTAGTGCCTACACGCCCTGTAATAGCGTAGCTTTAGGATTCTACCCATATGTGATTGCCTGCAGCTGTACATGCCCGCGATAGAACTTTTTAGTACAGTTTGTACCTACCACCATAAATGTAGATGTTCGGTGCTTGCCTAACTGCAGTACAATCCTCCATCCTCGCTGGAATTTTGGGATTAGTGGCTAACTCACTCCTCATGCATACTGTTTTAGGTTTATCCTCCTATGGTGTATTTGCTTGCAACTTCTCTTTTTTGATAACTTTGCATTGATGGAATATATTAATATATATATATATATATATATATATATATATATATATATGCATATAGCTTTATAATTTATGTAGTGCCTTCCTTTTGGGGCACCTGACATCTAGGGGCAGAAAGACTGAAGAATATGGGCATTCGGCTGTGACGCCATACCTATGCTGGCGTCAGGGAAGAAGGCTGACAACAACCGATGCGGATGAGACTTTAGATTGACCGTTGAGGACCCGCCTGACGGCAGAGAACCCATATGTGATTACTGCAGGCTGTATAAGCACTCAAACATCTACATTTATGGTAGGTACAAAACTGTACTTTCCGGATGAGCGCTTGCAGTCATACTCCCTC
>NC_056744.1:1841897412-1841928898 GCF_019279795.1 Protopterus annectens | reverse complement strand
AGTACTCTGCCTACCTGCAGAGTTTCAGCCTCCTAGCTTTTCCCTCTTGGAGAAAACAACTTTCCAGGGTATTTTTTCTCTATGCAGAAACATGCTTGAAATGCATAGGAAAGCTAAAAACAATAAATGGTCATACTGAAACTGGCAGTTAAGCCAGAACCAGGATTGCCCTACCCTTTGTAGGGTGGATAGTACCCTACACACCTGCAGAGTTTCAGCCTCCTAGCTTTTTCCCTCTTGCAGAAAAACAACTTTCCAGGGTTATTTTTCTCTATGCAGAAACATGCTTGAAATGCATAGGAAAGCTAAAAACAATAAATGGTCATACTGAAACTGGCAGTTAAGCCAGAACCAGGATTGCCCTACCCTTTGTAGGGTGGATAGTACCCTACACACCTGCAGAGTTTCAGCCTCCTAGCTTTTCCCTCTTGGAGAAAACAACTTTCCAGGGTTATTTTTCTCTATGCAGAAACATGCTTGAAATGCATAGGAAAGCTAAAAACAATAAATGGTCATACTGAAACTGGCAGTTAAGCCAGAACCAGGATTGCCCTACCCCTTTGTAGGGTGGATAGTACCCTACACACCTGCAGAGTTTCAGCCTCCTAGCTTTTCCCTCTTGGAGAAAACAACTTTCCATAGTTATTTTTCTCTAAGCAGAAACATGCTTGAAATGCATAGGAAAGCTAAAAACAATAAACGGTCATACTGAAACTGGCAGTTAAGCCAGAACCAGGATTGCCCTACCCCTTTGTAGGGTGGATAGTACCCTACACACCTGCAGAGTTTCAGCCTCCTAGCTTTTCCCTCTTGGAGAAAAACAACTTTCCAGGGTTATTTTGCTCTATGCAGAAACATGCTTGAAATGCATAGGAAAGCTAAAAACAATAAATGGTCATACTGAAACTGGCAGTTAAGCCAGAACCAGGATTGCCCTACCCTTTGTAGGGTGGATAGTACCCTACACACCTGCAGAGTTTCAGCCTCCTAGCTTTTCCCTCTTGGAGAAAAACAACTTTCCAGGGTTATTTTTCTCTATGCAGAAACATGCTTGAAATGCATAGGAAAGCTAAAAACAATAAATGGTCATACTGAAACTGGCAGTTAAGCCAGAACCAGGATTGCCCTACCCTTTGTAGGGTGGATAGTACCCTACACACCTGCAGAGTTTCAGCCTCCTAGCTTTTCCCTCTTGGAGAAAACAACTTTCCAGGGTTATTTTTCTCTATGCAGAAACATGCTTGAAATGCATAGGAAAGCTAAAAACAATAAATGGTCATACTGAAACTGGCAGTTAAGCCAGAACCAGGATTGCCCTACCCTTTGTAGGGTGGATAGTACCCTACACACCTGCAGAGTTTCAGCCTCCTAGCTTTTCCCTCTTGGAGAAAAACAACTTTCCAGGGTTATTTTTTCTCTATGCAGAAACATGCTTGAAATGCATAGGGAAAGCTAAAAACAATAAACGGTCATACTGAAACTGGCAGTTAAGCCAGAACCAGGATTGCCCTACCCCTTTGTAGGGTGGATAGTACCCTACACACCTGCAGAGTTTCAGCCTCCTAGCTTTTCCCTCTTGGAGAAAAACAACTTTCCAGGGTTATTTTTCTCTATGCAGAAACATGCTTGAAATGCATAGGAAAGCTAAAAACAATAAATGGTCATACTGAAACTGGCAGTTAAGCCAGAACCAGGATTGCCCTACCCCTTTGTAGGGTGGATAGTACCCTACACACCTGCAGAGTTTCAGCCTCCTAGCTTTTTCCCTCTTGGAGAAAAACAACTTTCCAGGGTTATTTTTCTCTATGCAGAAACATGCTTGAAATGCATAGGGAAAGCTAAAAGCAATAAACGGTCATACTGAAACTGGCAGTTAAGCCAGAACCAGGATTGCTCTACCCCTTTGTAGGGTGGATAGTACCCTACACACCTGCAGAGTTTCAGCCTCCTAGCTTTTCCCTCTTGGAGAAAAACAACTTTCCAGGGTTATTTTTCTCTATGCAGAAACATGCTTGAAATGCATAGGAAAGCTAAAAACAATAAATGGTCATACTGAAACTGGCAGTTAAGCCAGAACCAGGATTGCCCTACCCCTTTGTAGGGTGGATAGTACCCTACACACCTGCAGAGTTTCAGCCTCCTAGCATTTCCCTCTTGGAGAAAAACAAATTTCCAGGGTTATTTTTTCTCTATGCAGAAACATGCTTGAAATGCATAGGAAAGCTAAAAACAATAAATGGTCATACTGAAACTGGCAGTTAAGCCAGAACCAGGATTGCCCTACCCTTTGTAGGGTGGATAGTACCCTACACACCTGCAGAGTTTCAGCCTCCTAGCTTTTCCCTCTTGGAGAAAAACAACTTTCCAGGGTTATTCTTTTCTCTATGCAGAAACATGCTTGAAATGCATAGGAAAGCTAAAAACAATAAATGGTCATACTGAAACTGGCAGTTAAGCCAGAACCAGGATTGCCCTACCCTTTGTAGGGTGGATAGTACCCTACACACCTGCAGAGTTTCAGCCTCCTAGCTTTTTCCCTCTTGGAGAAAAACAACTTTCCAGGGTTATTTTTCTCTATGCAGAAACATGCTTGAAATGCATATGTAAAGCTAAAACAATAAATGGTCATACTGAAACTGGCAGTTAAGCCAGAACCAGGATTGCCCTACCCCTTTGTAGGGTGGATAGTACCCTACACACCTGCAGAGTTTCAGCCTCCTAGCTTTTTCCCTCTTGGAGAAAAACAACTTTCCAGGGTTATTTTTTCTCTATGCAGAAACATGCTTGAAATGCATAGGAAAGGCTAAAAACAATAAATGGTCATACTGAAACTGGCAGTTAAGCCAGAACCAGGATTGCCCTACCCCTTTGTAGGGTGGATAGTACCCTACACACCTGCAGAGTTTCAGCCTCCTAGCTTTTCCCTCTTGGAGAAAAACAACTTTCCAGGGTACTTTTTTCACTATGCAGAAACATGCTTGAAATGCATAGGGAAGCTAAAAACAATAAATGGTCATACTGAAACTGGCAGTTAAGCCAGAACCAGGATTGCCCTACCCTTTGTAGGGTGGATAGTACCCTACACACCTGCAGAGTTTCAGCCTCCTAGCTTTTCCCTCTTGGAGAAAAACAACTTTCCAGGGTTATTTTTCTCTATGCAGAAACATGCTTGAAATGCATTAGGAAAGCTAAAAACAATAAATGGTCATACTGAAACTGGCAGTTAAGCCAGAACCAGGATTGCCCTACCCCTTTGTAGGGTGGATAGTACCCTACACACCTGCAGAGTTTCAGCCTCCTAGCTTTTCCCTCTTGGAGAAAAACAACTTTCCAGGGTTATTTTTCTCTATGCAGAAACATGCTTGAAATGCATAGGCAATAAACGGTCATACTGAAACTGGCAGTTAAGCCAGAACCAGGATTGCCCTACCCCTTTGTAGGGTGGATAGTACCCTACACACCTGCAGAGTTTCAGCCTCCTAGCTTTTTCCCTCTTGGAGAAAAACAACTTTCCAGGGTTATTTTTCTCTATGCAGAAACATGCTTGAAATGCATAGGAAAGCTAAAAACAATAAACGGTCATACTGAAACTGGCAGTTAAGCCAGAACCAGGATTGCCCTACCCCTTTGTAGGGTGGATAGTACCCTACACACCTGCAGAGTTTCAGCCTCCTAGCTTTTTCCCTCTTGGAGAAAAACAACTTTCCAGGGTTATTTTTTCTCTATGCAGAAACATGCTTGAAATGCATAGGAAAGGCTAAAACAATAAATGGTCATACTGAAACTGGCAGTTAAGCCAGAACCAGGATTGCCCTACCCCTTTGTAGGGTGGATAGTACCCTACACACCTGCAGAGTTTCAGCCTCCTAGCTTTTCCCTCTTGGAGAAAAACAACTTTCCAGGGTTATTTTTCACTATGCAGAAACATGCTTGAAATGCATAGGAAAGCTAAAAACAATAAATGGTCATACTGAAACTGGCAGTTAAGCCAGAACCAGGATTGCCCTACCCCTTTGTAGGGTGGATAGTACCCTACACACCTGCAGAGTTTCAGCCTCCTAGCTTTTCCCTCTTGGAGAAAAACAACTTTCCAGGGTTATTTTTCTCTATGCAGAAACATGCTTGAAATGCATAGGAAAGGCTAAAAACAATAAATGGTCATACTGAAACTGGCAGTTAAGCCAGAACCAGGATTGCCCTACCCCTTTGTAGGGTGGATAGTACCCTACACACCTGCAGAGTTTCAGCCTCCTAGCTTTTTCCCTCTTGGAGAAAAACAACTTTCCAGGGTTATTTTTTCTCTATGCAGAAACATGCTTGAAATGCATAGGAAAGGCTAAAAACAATAAATGGTCATACTGAAACTGGCAGTTAAGCCAGAACCAGGATTGCCCTACCCCTTTGTAGGGTGGATAGTAGCCTACACACCTGCAGAGTTTCAGCCTCCTAGCTTTTTCCCTCTTGGAGAAAAACAACTTTCCAGGGTTATTTTTCTCTATGCAAAAACATGCTTGAAATGCATAGGAAAGCTAAAAACAATAAATGGTCATACTGAAACTGGCAGTTAAGCCAGAACCAGGATTGCCCTACCCCTTTGTAGGGTGGATAGTACCCTACACACCTGCAGAGTTTCAGCCTCCTAGCTTTTTCCCTCTTGGAGAAAAACAACTTTCCAGGGTTATTTTTCTCTATGCAGAAACATGCTTGAAATGCATAGGAAAGCTAAAAACAATAAACGGTCATACTGAAACTGGCAGTTAAGCCAGAACCAGGATTGCCCTACCCTTTGTAGGGTGGATAGTACCCTACACACCTGCAGAGTTTCAGCCTCCTAGCTTTTCCCTCTTGGAGAAAAACAACTTTCCAGGGTTATTTTTCTCTATGCAGAAACATGCTTGAAATGCATAGGAAAGCTAAAAACAATAAATGGTCATACTGAAACTGGCAGTTAAGCCAGAACCAGGATTGCCCTACCCTTTGTAGGGTGGATAGTACCCTACACACCTGCAGAGTTTCAGCCTCCTAGCTTTTCCCTCTTGGAGAAAAACAACTTTCCAGGGTTATTTTTCTCTATGCAGAAACATGCTTGAAATGCATAGGAAAGCTAAAAACAATAAATGGTCATACTGAAACTGGCAGTTAAGCCAGAACCAGGATTGCCCTACCCCTTTGTAGGGTGGATAGTACCCTACACACCTGCAGAGTTTCAGCCTCCTAGCTTTTCCCTCTTGGAGAAAAACAACTTTCCAGGGTTATTTTTCTCTATGCAGAAACATGCTTGAAATGCATAGGAAAGCTAAAAACAATAAATGGTCATACTGAAACTGGCAGTTAAGCCAGAACCAGGATTGCCCTACCCCTTTGTAGGGTGGATAGTACCCTACACACCTGCAGAGTTTCAGCCTCCTAGCTTTTCCCTCTTGGAGAAAAACAACTTTCCAGGGTTATTTGTCTCTCTGCAGAAACATGCTTGAAATGCATAGGGAAAGCTAAAAACAATAAACGGTCATACTGAAACTGGCAGTTAAGCCAGAACCAGGATTGCCCTACCCTTTGTAGGGTGGATAGTACCCTACACACCTGCATAGTTTCAGCCTCCTAGCTTTTTCCCTCTTGGAGAAAAACAACTTTCCAGGGTTATTTTTCTCTATGCAGAAACATGCTTGAAATGCATAGGGAAAGCTAAAAACAATAAACGGTCATACTGAAACTGGCAGTTAAGACAGAACCAGGATTGCCCTACCCTTTGGAGGGTGGATAGTACCCTACACACCTGCAGAGTTTCAGCCTCCTAGCTTTTCCCTCTTGGAGAAAAACAACTTTCCAGGGTTTTTTTCTCTATGCAGAAACATGCTTGAAATGCATAGGGAAAGCTAAAAACAATAAATGGTCATACTGAAACTGGCAGTTAAGACAGAACCAGGATTGCCCTACCCCTTTGTAGGGTGGATAGTACCCTGCACACCTACAAAGTTTCAGCCTCCTAGCTTTTCCCTCTTGGAGAAAAACAACTTTCCAGGGTTATTTTTTCTCTATGCAGAAACATGCTTGAAATGCATAGGAAAAGCTAAAAACAATAAATGGTCATACTGAAACTGGCAGTTAAGCCAGAACCAGGATTGCCCTACCCCTTTGTAGGGTGGATAGTACCCTACACACCTGCAGAGTTTCAGCCTCCTAGCTTTTTCCCTCTTGGAGAAAAACAACTTTCCAGGGTTATTTTTCTCTATGCAGAAACATGCTTGAAATGCATAGGAAAGCTAAAAACAATAAATGGTCATACTGAAACTGGCAGTTAAGCCAGAACCAGGATTGCCCTACCCCTTTGTAGGGTGGATAGTACCCTACACACCTGCAGAGTTTCAGCCTCCTAGCTTTTCCCTCTTGGAGAAAAACAACTTTCCAGGGTTATTTTTCCTCTATGCAGAAACATGCTTGAAATGCATAGGAAAGCCTAAAACAATAAACGGTCATACTGAAACTGGCAGTTAAGCCAGAACCAGGATTGCCCTACCCCTTTGTAGGGTGGATAGTACCCTACACACCTGCAGAGTTTCAGCCTCCTAGCTTTTCCCTCTTGGAGAAAAACAACTTTCCAGGGTTATTTTTCTCTATGCAGAAACATGCTTGAAATCCATAGGGAAAGCTAAAAACAATAAATGGTCATACTGAAACTGGCAGTTAAGCCAGAACCAGGATTGCCCTACCCCTTTGTAGGGTGGATAGTACCCTACACACCTGCAGAGTTTCAGCCTCCTAGCTTTTCCCTCTTGGAGAAAAACAACTTTCCAGGGTTATTTTCTCTCTATGCAGAAACATGCTTGAAATGCATAGGAAAGCTAAAAACAATAAATGGTCATACTGAAACTGGCAGTTAAGCCAGAACCAGGATTGCCCTACCCCTTTGTAGGGTGGATAGTACCCTACACACCTGCAGAGTTTCAGCCTCCTAGCTTTTCCCTCTTGGAGAAAAACAACTTTCCAGGGTTATTTTTCTCTATGCAGAAACATGCTTGAAATGCATAGAAAAGCTAAAAACAATAAATGGTCATACTGAAACTGGCAGTTAAGCCAGAACCAGGATTGCCCTACCCCTTTGTAGGGTGGATAGTACCCTACACACCTGCAGAGTTTCAGCCTCCTAGCTTTTCCCTCTTGGAGAAAACAACTTTCCAGGGTTATTTCTTCACTATGCAGAAACATGCTTGAAATGCATAGGAAAGCTAAAAACAATAAATGGTCATACTGAAACTGGCAGTTAAGCCAGAACCAGGATTGCCCTACCCCTTTGTAGGGTGGATAGTACCCTACACACCTGCAGAGTTTCAGCCTCCTAGCTTTTCCCTCTTGGAGAAAAACAACTTTCCAGGGTTATTTTTCTCTTTGCAGAAACATGCTTGAAATGCATAGGGAAAGCTAAAACAATAAACGGTCATACTGAAACTGGCAGTTAAGCCAGAACCAGGATTGCCCTACCCCTTTGTAGGGTGGATAGTACCCTACACACCTGCAGAGTTTCAGCCTCCTAGCTTTTCCCTCTTGGAGAAAAACAACTTTCCAGGGTTATTTTTCCTCTATGCAGAAACATGCTTGAAATGCATATGGAAAGCTAAAAACAATAAATGGTCATACTGAAACTGGCAGTTAAGCCAGAACCAGGATTGCCCTACCCCTTTGTAGGGTGGATAGTACCCTACACACCTGCAGAGTTTCAGCCTCCTAGCTTTTCCCTCTTGGAGAAAAACAACTTTCCAGGGTTACTTTTTCTCTATGCAGAAACATGCTTGAAAGAAAGCTAAAAACAATAAACGGTCATACTGAAACTGGCAGTTAAGCCAGAACCAGGATTGCCCTACCCCTTTGTAGGGTGGATAGTACCCTACACACCTGCAGAGTTTCAGCCTCCTAGCTTTTCCCTCTTGGAGAAAAACAACTTTCCAGGGTTATTTTTCTCTATGCAAAAACATGCTTGAAATGCATAGGGAAAGCTAAAAACAATAAACGGTCATACTGAAACTGGCAGTTAAGCCAGAACCAAGATTGCCCTACCCCTTTGTAGGGTGGATAGTACCCTACACACCTGCAGAGTTTCAGCCTCCTAGCTTTTCCCTCTTGGAGAAAAACAACTTTCCAGGGTTATTTTTCCTCTATGCAGAAACATGCTTGAAATGCATATGGAAAGCTAAAAACAATAAATGGTCATACTGAAACTGGCAGTTAAGCCAGAACCAGGATTGCCCTACCCCTTTGTAGGGTGGATAGTACCCTACACACCTGCAGAGTTTCAGCCTCCTAGCTTTTCCCTCTTGGAGAAAAACAACTTTCCAGGGTTATTTTCTCTATGCAGAAACATGCTTGAAATGCATAGGAAAGCTAAAAACAATAAATGGTCATACTGAAACTGGCAGTTAAGCCAGAACCAGGATTGCCCTACCCCTTTGTAGGGTGGATAGTACCCTACACACCTGCAGAGTTTCAGCCTCCTAGCTTTTCCCTCTTGGAGAAAAACAACTTTCCAGGGTTATTTTTCTCTATGCAGAAACATGCTTGAAATGCATAGGAAAGCTAAAAACAATAAATGGTCATACTGAAACTGGCAGTTAAGCCAGAACCAGGATTGCCCTACCCCTTTGTAGGGTGGATAGTACCCTACACACCTGCAGAGTTTCAGCCTCCTAGCTTTTCCCTCTTGGAGAAAAACAACTTTCCAGGGTTATTTTTCTCTATGCAGAAACATGCTTGAAATGCATAGGAAAGCTAAAAACAATAAATGGTCATACTGAAACTGGCAGTTAAGCCAGAACCAGGATTGCCCTACCCCTTTGTAGGGTGGATAGTACCCTACACACCTGCAGAGTTTCAGCCTCCTAGCTTTTCCCTCTTGGAGAAAAACAACTTTCCAGGGTTATTTTTCTCTATGCAGAAACATGCTTGAAATGCATAGGGAAAGCTAAAACAATAAACGGTCATACTGAAACTGGCAGTTAAGCCAGAACCAGGATTGCCCTACCCCTTTGTAGGGTGGATAGTACCCTACACACCTGCAGAGTTTCAGCCTCCTAGCTTTTTCCCTCTTGGAGAAAAACAACTTTCCAGGGTTATTTTTCTCTATGCAGAAACATGCTTGAAATGCATAGGGAAAGCTAAAAACAATAAACGGTCATACTGAAACTGGCAGTTAAGCCAGAACCAGGATTGCCCTACCCTTTGTAGGGTGGATAGTACCCTACACACCTGCAGAGTTTCAGCCTCCTAGCTTTTTCCCTCTTGGAGAAAAACAACTTTCCAGGGTTATTTTTCTCTATGCAGAAACATGCTTGAAATGCATAGGAAAGCTAAAAACAATAAATGGTCATACTGAAACTGGCAGTTAAGCCAGAACCAGGATTGCCCTACCCCTTTGTAGGGTGGATAGTACCCTACACACCTGCAGAGTTTCAGCCTCCTAGCTTTTTCCCTCTTGGAGAAAAACAACTTTCCAGGGTTATTTTTCTCTATGCAGAAACATGCTTGAAATGCATATGGAAAGCTAAAAACAATAAACGGTCATACTGAAACTGGCAGTTAAGCCAGAACCAGGATTGCCCTACCCCTTTGTAGGGTGGATAGTACCCTACACACCTGCAGAGTTTCAGCCTCCTAGCTTTTCCCTCTTGGAGAAAAACAACTTTCCAGGGTTATTTTTTTCTCTATGCAGAAACATGCTTGAAATGCATAGGAAAGCTAAAAACAATAAACGGTCATACTGAAACTGGCAGTTAAGCCAGAACCAGGATTGCCCTACCCCTTTGTAGGGTGGATAGTACCCTACACACCTGCAGAGTTTCAGCCTCCTAGCTTTTCCCTCTTGGAGAAAAACAACTTTCCAGGGTTATTTTCTCTATGCAGAAACATGCTTGAAATGCATAGGAAAGCTAAAAACAATAAATGGTCATACTGAAACTGGCAGTTAAGCCAGAACCAGGATTGCCCTACCCCTTTGTAGGGTGGATAGTACCCTACACACCTGCAGAGTTTCAGCCTCCTAGCTTTTTCCCTCTTGGAGAAAAACAACTTTCCAGGGTTATTTTTCTCTATGCAGAAACATGCTTGAAATGCATAGGAAAGCTAAAAACAATAAATGGTCATACTGAAACTGGCAGTTAAGCCAGAACCAGGATTGCCCTACCCCTTTGTAGGGTGGATAGTACCCTACACACCTGCAGAGTTTCAGCCTCCTAGCTTTTCCCTCTTGGAGAAAAACAACTTTCCAGGGTTATTTTTCTCTATGCAGAAACATGCTTGAAATGCATAGGGAAAGCTAAAAACAATAAACGGTCATACTGAAACTGGCAGTTAAGCCAGAACCAGGATTGCCCTACCCCTTTGTAGGGTGGATAGTACCCTACACACCTGCAGAGTTTCAGCCTCCTAGCTTTTCCCTCTTGGAGAAAAACAACTTTCCAGGGTTATTTTTCTCTATGCAGAAACATGCTTGAAATGCATAGGGAAAGCTAAAAACAATAAACGGTCATACTGAAACTGGCAGTTAAGCCAGAACCAGGATTGCCCTACCCTTTGTAGGGTGGATAGTACCCTACACACCTGCAGAGTTTCAGCCTCCTAGCTTTTCCCTCTTGGAGAAAAACAACTTTCCAGGGTTATTTTTCTCTATGCAGAAACATGCTTGAAATGCATAGGGACAGCTAAAAACAATAAACGGTCATACTGAAACTGGCAGTTAAGCCAGAACCAGGATTGCCCTACCCCTTTGTAGGGTGGATAGTACCCTACACACCTGCAGAGTTTCAGCCTCCTAGCTTTTCCCTCTTGGAGAAAAACAACTTTCCAGGGTTATTTTTCCTCTATGCAGAAACATGCTTGAAATGCATAGGGAAAGCTAAAAACAATAAATGGTCATACTGAAACTGGCAGTTAAGCCAGAACCAGGATTGCCCTACCCCTTTGTAGGGTGGATAGTACCCTACACACCTGCAGAGTTTCAGCCTCCTAGCTTTTTCCCTCTTGGAGAAAAACAACTTTCCAGGGTTATTTATTCTCTATGCAGAAACATGCTTGAAATGCATATGGAAAGCTAAAAACAATAAACGGTCATACTGAAACTGGCAGTTAAGCCAGAACCAGGATTGCCCTACCCCTTTGTAGGGTGGATAGTACCCTACACACCTGCAGAGTTTCAGCCTCCTAGCTTTTCCCTCTTGGAGAAAAACAACTTTCCAGGGTTATTTTTCTCTATGCAGAAACATGCTTGAAATGCATAGGAAAGGCTAAAACAATAAATGGTCATACTGAAACTGGCAGTTAAGCCAGAACCAGGATTGCCCTACCCCTTTGTAGGGTGGATAGTACCCTACACACCTGCAGAGTTTCAGCCTCCTAGCTTTTTCCCTCTTGGAGAAAAACAACTTTCCAGGGTTATTTTTCTCTATGCAGAAACATGCTTGAAATGCATAGGAAAGCTAAAAACAATAAATGGTCATACTGAAACTGGCAGTTAAGCCAGAACCAGGATTGCCCTACCCCTTTGTAGGGTGGATAGTACCCTACACACCTGCAGAGTTTCAGCCTCCTAGCTTTTCCCTCTTGGAGAAAAACAACTTTCCAGGGTTATTTTTCTCTATGCAGAAACATGCTTGAAATGCATAGGGAAAGCTAAAAACAATAAATGGTCATACTGAAACTGGCAGTTAAGCCAGAACCAGGATTGCCCTACCCCTTTGTAGGGTGGATAGTACCCTACACACCTGCAGAGTTTCAGCCTCCTAGCTTTTCCCTCTTGGAGAAAAACAACTTTCCAGGGTTATTTTATCTCTATGCAGAAACATGCTTGAAATGCATAGGAAAGGCTAAAAACAATAAACGGTCATACTGAAACTGGCAGTTAAGCCAGAACCAGGATTGCCCTACCCCTTTGTAGGGTGGATAGTACCCTACACACCTGCAGAGTTTCAGCCTCCTAGCTTTTCCCTCTTGGAGAAAAACAACTTTCCAGGGTTATTTTTCCTCTATGCAGAAACATGCTTGAAATGCATAGGAAAGCTAAAAACAATAAACGGTCATACTGAAACTGGCAGTTAAGCCAGAACCAGGATTGCCCTACCCCTTTGTAGGGTGGATAGTACCCTACACACCTGCAGAGTTTCAGCCTCCTAGCTTTTCCCTCTTGGAGAAAAACAACTTTCCAGGGTTATTTTTCCTCTATGCAGAAACATGCTTGAAATGCATAGGCAAAGCTAAAAACAATAAATGGTCATACTGAAACTGGCAGTTAAGCCAGAACCAGGATTGCCCTACCCCTTTGTAGGGTGGATAGTACCCTACACACCTGCAGAGTTTCAGCCTCCTAGCTTTTCCCTCTTGGAGAAAAACAACTTTCCAGGGTTATTAATTCTCTATGCAGAAACATGCTAGAAATGCATAAGGAAAGCTAAAAACAATAAATGGTCATACTGAAACTGGCAGTTAAGCCAGAACCAGGATTGCCCTACCCCTTTGTAGGGTGGATAGTACCCTACACACCTGCAGAGTTTCAGCCTCCTAGCTTTTCCATCTTGGAGAAAAACAACTTTCCAGGGTTATTTTTTCTCTATGCAGAAACATGCTTGAAATGCATACGGAAAGCTAAAAACAATAAATGGTCATACTGAAACTGGCAGTTAAGCCAGAACCAGGATTGCCCTACCCCTTTGTAGGGTGGATAGTACCCTACACACCTGCAGAGTTTCAGCCTCCTAGCTTTTCCCTCTTGGAGAAAAACAACTTTCCAGGGTTATTTTTCTCTATGCAGAAACATGCTTGAAATGCATAGGAAAGCTAAAAACAATAAATGGTCATACTGAAACTGGCAGTTAAGCCAGAACCAGGATTGCCCTACCCCTTTGTAGGGTGGATAGTACCCTACACACCTGCAGAGTTTCAGCCTCCTAGCTTTTCCCTCTTGGAGAAAAACAACTTTCCAGGGTTATTTTTCTCTATGCAGAAACATGCTTGAAATGCATAGGGAAAGCTAAAAACAATAAACGGTCATACTGAAACTGGCAGTTAAGCCAGAACCAGGATTGCCCTACCCCTTTGTAGGGTGGATAGTACCCTACACACCTGCAGAGTTTCAGCCTCCTAGCTTTTCCCTCTTGGAGAAAAACAACTTTCCAGGGTTATTTTTCTCTATGCAGAAACATGCTTGAAATGCATAGGGAAAGCTAAAACAATAAACGGTCATACTGAAACTGGCAGTTAAGCCAGAACCAGGATTGCCCTACCCCTTTGTAGGGTGGATAGTACCCTACACACCTGCAGAGTTTCAGCCTCCTAGCTTTTCCCTCTTGGAGAAAAACAACTTTCCAGGGTTATTTTTCTCTATGCAGAAACATGCTTGAAATGCATAGGAAAGCTAAAAACAATAAATGGTCATACTGAAACTGGCAGTTAAGCCAGAACCAGGATTGCCCTACCCCTTTGTAGGGTGGATAGTACCCTACACACCTGCAGAGTTTCAGCCTCCTAGCTTTTCCTTCTTGGAGAAAAACAACTTTCCAGGGTTATTTTTCTCTATGCAGAAACATGCTTGAAATGCAAGAAGAAAGCTAAAAACAATAAACGGTCATACTGAAACTGGCAGTTAAGCCAGAACCAGGATTGCCCTACCCCTTTGTAGGGTGGATAGTACCCTACACACCTGCAGAGTTTCAGCCTCCTAGCTTTTCCCTCTTGGAGAAAAACAACTTTCCAGGGTTATTTTTCTCTATGCAGAAACATGCTTGAAATGCATAGGAAAGCTAAAAACAATAAATGGTCATACTGAAACTGGCAGTTAAGCCAGAACCAGGATTGCCCTACCCTTTGTAGGGTGGATAGTACCCTACACACCTGCAGAGTTTCAGCCTCCTAGCTTTTCCCTCTTGGAGAAAAACAACTTTCCAGGGTTATTTTTCTCTATGCAGACACATGCTTGAAATGCATAGGAAAGCTAAAAACAATAAACGGTCATACTGAAACTGGCAGTTAAGCCAGAACCAGGATTGCCCTACCCCTTTGTAGGGTGGATAGTACCCTACACACCTGCAGAGTTTCAGCCTCCTAGCTTTTCCCTCTTGGAGAAAAACAACTTTCCAGGGTTATTTTTCCTCTATGCAGAAACATGCTTGAAATGCATAGGGAAGCTAAAAACAATAAATGGTCATACTGAAACTGGCAGTTAAGCCAGAACCAGGATTGCCCTACCCCTTTGTAGGGTGGATAGTACCCTACACACCTGCAGAGTTTCAGCCTCCTAGCTTTTCCCTCTTGGAGAAAAACAACTTTCCAGGGTTATTTTTCTCTATGCAGAAACATGCTTGAAATGCATAGGGAAAGCTAAAAACAATAAATGGTCATACTGAAACTGGCAGTTAAGCCAGAACCAGGATTGCCCTACCCTTTGTAGGGTGGATAGTACCCTACACACCTGCAGAGTTTCAGCCTCCTAGCTTTTCCCTCTTGGAGAAAAACAACTTTCCAGGGTTATTTTTCTCTATGCAGAAACATGCTTGAAATGCATAGGAAAGCTAAAAACAATAAATGGTCATACTGAAACTGGCAGTTAAGCCAGAACCAGGATTGCCCTACCCCTTTGTAGGGTGGATAGTACCCTACACACCTGCAGAGTTTCAGCCTCCTAGCTTTTCCCTCTTGGAGAAAAACAACTTTCCAGGGTTATTTTTCTCTATGCAGAAACATGCTTGAAATGCATAGGAAAGCTAAAAACAATAAACGGTCATACTGAAACTGGCAGTTAAGCCAGAACCAGGATTGCCCTACCCCTTTGTAGGGTGGATAGTACCCTACACACCTGCAGAGTTTCAGCCTCCTAGCTTTTTCCCTCTTGGAGAAAAACAACTTTCCAGGGTTATTTTTCTCTATGCAGAAACATGCTTGAAATGCATAGGAAAGCTAAAAACAATAAATGGTCATACTGAAACTGGCAGTTAAGCCAGAACCAGGATTGCCCTACCCTTTGTAGGGTGGATAGTACCCTACACACCTGCAGAGTTTCAGCCTCCTAGCTTTTCCCTCTTGGAGAAAAACAACTTTCCAGGGTTATTTTTCCTCTATGCAGAAACATGCTTGAAATGCATAGGAAAGCTAAAACAATAAACGGTCATACTGAAACTGGCAGTTAAGCCAGAACCAGGATTGCCCTACCCCTTTGTAGGGTGGATAGTACCCTACACACCTGCAGAGTTTCAGCCTCCTAGCTTTTCCCTCTTGGAGAAAAACAACTTTCCAGGGTTATTTTTCCTCTATGCAGAAACATGCTTGAAATGCATAGGAAAAGCTAAAAACAATAAATGGTCATACTGAAACTGGCAGTTAAGCCAGAACCAGGATTGCCCTACCCCTTTGTAGGGTGGATAGTACCCTACACACCTGCAGAGTTTCAGCCTCCTAGCTTTTTCCCTCTTGGAGAAAAACAACTTTCCAGGGTTATTTTTCTCTATGCAGAAACATGCTTGAAATGCATAGGGAAAGCTAAAAACAATAAATGGTCATACTGAAACTGGCAGTTAAGCCAGAACCAGGATTGCCCTACCCCTTTGTAGGGTGGATAGTACCCTACACACCTGCAGAGTTTCAGCCTCCTAGCTTTTTCCCTCTTGGAGAAAAACAACTTTCCAGGGTTATTTTCTCTATGCAGAAACATGCTTGAAATGCATAGGGAAAGCTAAAACAATAAACGGTCATACTGAAACTGGCAGTTAAGCCAGAACCAGGATTGCCCTACCCCTTTGTAGGGTGGATAGTACCCTACACACCTGCAGAGTTTCAGCCTCCTAGCTTTTCCCTCTTGGAGAAAAACAACTTTCCAGGGTTATTTTTCTCTATGCAGAAACATGCTTGAAATGCATAGGAAAGCTAAAAACAATAAATGGTCATACTGAAACTGGCAGTTAAGCCAGAACCAGGATTGCCCTACCCCTTTGTAGGGTGGATAGTACCCTACACACCTGCAGAGTTTCAGCCTCCTAGCTTTTCCCTCTTGGAGAAAAACAACTTTCCAGGGTTATTTTTCTCTATGCAGAAACATGCTTGAAATGCATAGGGAAAGCTAAAAACAATAAACGGTCATACTGAAACTGGCAGTTAAGCCAGAACCAGGATTGCCCTACCCCTTTGTAGGGTGGATAGTACCCTACACACCTGCAGAGTTTCAGCCTCCTAGCTTTTTCCCTCTTGGAGAAAAACAACTTTCCAGGGTTACTTTTTCTCTATGCAGAAACATGCTTGAAATGCATAGGAAAGCTAAAAACAATAAATGGTCATACTGAAACTGGCAGTTAAGCCAGAACCAGGATTGCCCTACCCCTTTGTAGGGTGGATAGTACCCTACACACCTGCAGAGTTTCAGCCTCCTAGCTTTTCCCTCTTGGAGAAAAACAACTTTCCAGGGTTATTTTTCTCTATGCAGAAACATGCTTGAAATGCATAGGGAAAGCTAAAAACAATAAACGGTCATACTGAAACTGGCAGTTAAGCCAGAACCAGGATTGCCCTACCCCTTTGTAGGGTGGATAGTACCCTACACACCTGCAGAGTTTCAGCCTCCTAGCTTTTTCCCTCTTGGAAAAACAACTTTCCAGGGTTATTTTTCTCTATGCAGAAACATGCTTGAAATGCATAGGAAAGCTAAAAACAATAAACGGTCATACTGAAACTGGCAGTTAAGCCAGAACCAGGATTGCCCTACCCTTTGTAGGGTGGATAGTACCCTACACACCTGCAGAGTTTCAGCCTCCTAGCTTTTCCCTCTTGGAGAAAAACAACTTTCCAGGGTTATTTTTCTCTATGCAGAAACATGCTTGAAATGCATAGGGAAAGCTAAAACAATAAACGGTCATACTGAAACTGGCAGTTAAGCCAGAACCAGGATTGCCCTACCCCTTTGTAGGGTGGATAGTACCCTACACACCTGCAGAGTTTCAGCCTCCTAGCTTTTCCCTCTTGGAGAAAAACAACTTTCCAGGGTTATTTTTCTCTATGCAGAAACATGCTTGAAATGCATAGGGAAGCTAAAAACAATAAATGGTCATACTGAAACTGGCAGTTAAGCCAGAACCAGGATTGCCCTACCCCTTTGTAGGGTGGATAGTACCCTACACACCTGCAGAGTTTCAGCCTCCTAGCTTTTTCCCTCTTGGAGAAAAACAACTTTCCAGGGTTATTTTTCTCTATGCAGAAACATGCTTGAAATGCATAGGGAAAGCTAAAAACAATAAATGGTCATACTGAAACTGGCAGTTAAGCCAGAACCAGGATTGCCCTACCCCTTTGTAGGGTGGATAGTACCCTACACACCTGCAGAGTTTCAGCCTCCTAGCTTTTCCCTCTTGGAGAAAAACAACTTTCCAGGGTTATATTTCTCTATGCAGAAACATGCTTGAAATGCATAGGAAAGCTAAAAACAATAAATGGTCATACTGAAACTGGCAGTTAAGCCAGAACCAGGATTGCCCTACCCCTTTGTAGGGTGGATAGTACCCTACACACCTGCAGAGTTTCAGCCTCCTAGCTTTTCCCTCTTGGAGAAAAACAACTTTCCAGGGTTATTTTTTACTTTATGCAGAAACATGCTTGAAATGCATAGGAAAGCTAAAAACAATAAATGGTCATACTGAAACTGGCAGTTAAGCCAGAACCAGGATTGCCCTACCCCTTTGTAGGGTGGATAGTACCCTACACACCTGCAGAGTTTCAGCCTCCTAGCTTTTTCCCTCTTGGAGAAAAACAACTTTCCAGGGTTATTTTTCTCTATGCAGAAACATGCTTGAAATGCATAGGAAAGCTAAAAACAATAAATGGTCATACTGAAACTGGCAGTTAAGCCAGAACCAGGATTGCCCTACCCCTTTGTAGGGTGGATAGTACCCTACACACCTGCAGAGTTTCAGCCTCCTAGCTTTTCCCTCTTGGAGAAAAACAACTTTCCAGGGTTATTTTTCTCTATGCAGAAACATGCTTGAAATGCATAGGGAAAGCTAAAAACAATAAACGGTCATACTGAAACTGGCAGTTAAGCCAGAACCAGGATTGCCCTACCCCTTTGTAGGGTGGATAGTACCCTACACACCTGCAGAGTTTCAGCCTCCTAGCTTTTCCCTCTTGGAGAAAAACAACTTTCCAGGGTTATTTTTCTCTATGCAGAAACATGCTTAAAATGCATAGACAAAGCTAAAAACAATAAACGGTCATACTGAAACTGGCAGTTAAGCCAGAACCAGGATTGCCCTACCCTTTGTAGGGTGGATAGTACCCTACACACCTGCAGAGTTTCAGCCTCCTAGCTTTTCCCTCTTGGAGAAAAACAACTTTCCAGGGTTATTTTTCTCTATGCAGAAACATGCTTGAAATGCATAGGGAAAGCTAAAAACAATAAATGGTCATACTGAAACTGGCAGTTAAGCCAGAACCAGGATTGCCCTACCCCTTTGTAGGGTGGATAGTACCCTACACACCTGCAGAGTTTCAGCCTCCTAGCTTTTTCCCTCTTGGAGAAAAACAACTTTCCAGGGTATTTTTTCTCTATGCAGAAACATGCTTGAAATGCATAGGGAAAGCTAAAACAATAAACGGTCATACTGAAACTGGCAGTTAAGCCAGAACCAGGATTGCCCTACCCCTTTGTAGGGTGGATAGTACCCTACACACCTGCAGAGTTTCAGCCTCCTAGCTTTTCCCTCTTGGAGAAAAACAACTTTCCAGGGTTATTTTTCCTCTATGCAGAAACATGCTTGAAATGCATAGGAAAAGCTAAAAACAATAAATGGTCATACTGAAACTGGCAGTTAAGCCAGAACCAGGATTGCCCTACCCCTTTGTAGGGTGGATAGTACCCTACACACCTGCAGAGTTTCAGCCTCCTAGCTTTTCCCTCTTGCAGAAAAACAACTTTCCAGGGTTATTTTTCTCAATGCAGAAACATGCTTGAAATGCATAGGGGAAGCTAAAAACAATAAATGGTCATACTGAAACTGGCAGTTAAGCCAGAACCAGGATTGCCCTACCCCTTTGTAGGGTGGATAGTACCCTACACACCTGCAGAGTTTCAGCCTCCTAGCTTTTTCCCTCTTGGAGAAAAACAACTTTCCAGGGTTATTTTTCTCTATGCAGAAACATGCTTGAAATGCATAGGGAAAGCTAAAAACAATAAACGGTCATACTGAAACTGGCAGTTAAGCCAGAACCAGGATTGCCCTACCCCTTTGTAGGGTGGATAGTACCCTACACACCTGCAGAGTTTCAGCCTCCTAGCTTTTCCCTCTTGGAGAAAAACAACTTTCCAGGGTTATTTTTCTCTATGCAGAAACATGCTTGAAATGCATAGGGAAAGCTAAAAACAATAAATGGTCATACTGAAACTGGCAGTTAAGCCAGAACCAGGATTGCCCTACCCCTTTGTAGGGTGGATAGTACCCTACACACCTGCAGAGTTTCAGCCTCCTAGCTTTTCCTTCTTGGAGAAAAACAACTTTCCAGGGTTATTTTCTCTATGCAGAAACATGCTTGAAATGCATAGGGAAAGCTAAAAACAATAAATGGTCATACTGAAACTGGCAGTTAAGCCAGAACCAGGATTGCCCTACCCCTTTGTAGGGTGGATAGTACCCTACACACCTGCAGAGTTTCAGCCTCCTAGCTTTTTCCCTCTTGGAGAAAAACAACTTTCCAGGGTTATTTTTCTCTATGCAGAAACATGCTTGAAATGCATAGGAAAGCTAAAAACAATAAATGGTCATACTGAAACTGGCAGTTAAGCCAGAACCAGGATTGCCCTACCCCTTTGTAGGGTGGATAGTACCCTACACACCTGCAGAGTTTCAGCCTCCTAGCTTTTTCCCTCTTGGAGAAAAACAACTTTCCAGGGTTATTTTTCTCTATGCAGAAACATGCTTGAAATGCATAGGGAAAGCTAAAAACAATAAACGGTCATACTGAAACTGGCAGTTAAGCCAGAACCAGGATTGCCCTACCCCTTTGTAGGGTGGATAGTACCCTACACACCTGCAGAGTTTCAGCCTCCTAGCTTTTTCCCTCTTGGAGAAAAACAACTTTCCAGGGTTATTTTTCTCTATGCAGAAACATGCTTGAAATGCATAGGGAAAGCTAAAACAATAAACGGTCATACTGAAACTGGCAGTTAAGCCAGAACCAGGATTGCCCTACCCCTTTGTAGGGTGGATAGTACCCTACACACCTGCAGAGTTTCAGCCTCCTAGCTTTTCCCTCTTGGAGAAAAACAACTTTCCAGGGTTATTTTTCTCTATGCAGAAACATGCTTGAAATGCATAGGGAAAGCTAAAAACAATAAATGGTCATACTGAAACTGGCAGTTAAGCCAGAACCAGGATTGCCCTACCCTTTGTAGGGTGGATAGTACCCTACACACCTGCAGAGTTTCAGCCTCCTAGCTTTTCCCTCTTGGAGAAAAACAACTTTCCAGGGTTATTTTATCTCTATGCAGAAACATGCTTGAAATGCATAGGAAAGCTAAAAACAATAAATGGTCATACTGAAACTGGCAGTTAAGCCAGAACCAGGATTGCCCTACCCCTTTGTAGGGTGGATAGTACCCTACACACCTGCAGAGTTTCAGCCTCCTAGCTTTTTTCCTCTTGGAGAAAAACAACTTTCCAGGGTTATTTTTCTCTATGCAGAAACATGCTTGAAATGCATAGGGAAAGCTAAAAACAATAAACGGTCATACTGAAACTGGCAGTTAAGCCAGAACCAGGATTGCCCTACCCCTTTGTAGGGTGGATAGTACCCTACACACCTGCAGAGTTTCAGCCTCCTAGCTTTTCCCTCTTGGAGAAAAACAACTTTCCAGGGTTATTTTTCTCTATGCAGAAACATGCTTGAAATGCATAGGGAAAGCTAAAAACAATAAATGGTCATACTGAAACTGGCAGTTAAGCCAGAACCAGGATTGCCCTACCCTTTGTAGGGTGGATAGTACCCTACACACCTGCAGAGTTTCAGCCTCCTAGCTTTTTCCCTCTTGGAGAAAAACAACTTTCCAGGGTTATTTTTCTCTATGCAGAAACATGCTTGAAATGCATAGGGAAAGCTAAAAACAATAAATGGTCATACTGAAACTGGCAGTTAAGCCAGAACCAGGATTGCCCTACCCCTTTGTAGGGTGGATAGTACCCTACACACCTGCAGAGTTTCAGCCTCCTAGCTTTTTCCCTCTTGGAGAAAAACAACTTTCCAGGGTTATTTTTCTCTATGCAGAAACATGCTTGAAATGCATAGGGAAAGCTAAAACAATAAACGGTCATACTGAAACTGGCAGTTAAGCCAGAACCAGGATTGCCCTACCCCTTTGTAGGGTGGATAGTACCCTACACACCTGCAGAGTTTCAGCCTCCTAGCTTTTCCCTCTTGGAGAAAAACAACTTTCCAGGGTTATTTTTCTCTATGCAGCAACATGCTTGAAATGCATAGGGAAAGCTAAAACCAATAAACGGTCATACTGAAACTGGCAGTTAAGCCAGAACCAGGATTGCCCTACCCTTTGTAGGGTGGATAGTACCCTACACACCTGCAGAGTTTCAGCCTCCTAGCTTTTCCCTCTTGGAGAAAAACAACTTTCCAGGGTTATTTTTCTCTATGCAGAAACATGCTTGAAATGCATAGGAAAAGCTAAAAACAATAAATGGTCATACTGAAACTGGCAGTTAAGCCAGAACCAGGATTGCCCTACCCCTTTGTAGGGTGGATAGTACCCTACACACCTGCAGAGTTTCAGCCTCCTAGCTTTTTCCCTCTTGGAGAAAAACAACTTTCCAGGGTTAGTTTTTCTCTATGCAGAAACATGCTTGAAATGCATAGGGAAAGCTAAAAACAATAAATGGTCATACTGAAACTGGCAGTTAAGCCAGAACCAGGATTGCCCTACCCCTTTGTAGGGTGGATAGTACCCTACACACCTGCAGAGTTTCAGCCTCCTAGCTTTTCCCTCTTGGAGAAAAACAACTTTCCAGGGTTATTTTTTTCTCTATGCAGAAACATGCTTGAAATGCATAGGGAAAGCTAAAAACAATAAATGGTCATACTGAAACTGGCAGTTAAGCCAGAACCAGGATTGCCCTACCCCTTTGTAGGGTGGATAGTACCCTACACACCTGCATAGTTTCAGCCTCCTAGCTTTTCCCTCTTGGAGAAAAACAACTTTCCAGGGTTATTTTCTCTATGCAGAAACATGCTTGAAATGCATAGGGAAAGCTAAAAACAATAAACGGTCATACTGAAACTGGCAGTTAAGCCAGAACCAGGATTGCCCTACCCCTTTGTAGGGTGGATAGTACCCTACACACCTGCAGAGTTTCAGCCTCCTAGCTTTTCCCTCTTGGAGAAAAACAACTTTCCAGGGTTATTTTTCTCTATGCAGAAACATGCTTGAAATGCATAGGAAAGGCTAAAAACAATAAACGGTCATACTGAAACTGGCAGTTAAGCCAGAACCAGGATTGCCCTACCCCTTTGTAGGGTGGATAGTACCCTACACACCTGCAGAGTTTCAGCCTCCTAGCTTTTTCCCTCTTGGAGAAAAACAACTTTCCAGGGTTATTTTTCTCTATGCAGAAACATGCTTGAAATGCATAGGAAAGCTAAAAACAATAAATGGTCATACTGAAACTGGCAGTTAAGCCAGAACCAGGATTGCCCTACCCCTTTGTAGGGTGGATAGTACCCTACACACCTGCAGAGTTTCAGCCTCCTAGCTTTTTCCCTCTTGGAGAAAAACAACTTTCCAGGGTTATTTTTCTCTATGCAGAAACATGCTTGAAATGCATAGGGAAAGCTAAAAACAATAAACGGTCATACTGAAACTGGCAGTTAAGCCAGAACCAGGATTGCCCTACCCCTTTGTAGGGTGGATAGTACCCTACACACCTGCAGAGTTTCAGCCTCCTAGCTTTTTCCCTCTTGGAGAAAAACAACTTTCCAGGGTTATTTTTCTCTATGCAGAAACATGCTTGAAATGCATAGGAAAGCTAAAAACAATAAACGGTCATACTGAAACTGGCAGTTAAGCCAGAACCAGGATTGCCCTACCCTTTGTAGGGTGGATAGTACCCTACACACCTGCAGAGTTTCAGCCTCCTAGCTTTTCCCTCTTGGAGAAAAACAACTTTCCAGGGTTATTTTTCTCTATGCAGAAACATGCTTGAAATGCATAGGGAAAGCTAAAAACAATAAATGGTCATACTGAAACTGGCAGTTAAGCCAGAACCAGGATTGCCCTACCCCTTTGTAGGGTGGATAGTACCCTACACACCTGCAGAGTTTCAGCCTCCTAGCTTTTCCCTCTTGGAGAAAAACAACTTTCCAGGGTTATTTTTCTCTATGCAGAAACATGCTTGAAATGCATAGGAAAGCTAAAAACAATAAACGGTCATACTGAAACTGGCAGTTAAGCCAGAACCAGGATTGCCCTACCCCTTTGTAGGGTGGATAGTACCCTACACACCTGCAGAGTTTCAGCCTCCTAGCTTTTCCCTCTTGGAGAAAAACAACTTTCCAGGGTTATTTTCCTCTATGCAGAAACATGCTTGAAATGCATAGGGAAAGCTAAAACAATAAACGGTCATACTGAAACTGGCAGTTAAGCCAGAACCAGGATTGCCCTACCCCTTTGTAGGGTGGATAGTACCCTACACACCTGCAGAGTTTCAGCCTCCTAGCTTTTTCCCTCTTGGAGAAAAACAACTTTCCAGGGTTATTTTCTCTATGCAGAAACATGCTTGAAATGCATAGGGAAAGCTAAAAACAATAAATGGTCATACTGAAACTGGCAGTTAAGCCAGAACCAGGATTGCCCTACCCTTTGTAGGGTGGATAGTACCCTACACACCTGCAGAGTTTCAGCCTCCTAGCTTTTTCCCTCTTGGAGAAAAACAACTTTCCAGGGTTATTTTTCTCTATGCAGAAACATGCTTGAAATGCATAGGGAAAGCTAAAAACAATAAACGGTCATACTGAAACTGGCAGTTAAGCCAGAACCAGGATTGCCCTACCCCTTTGTAGGGTGGATAGTACCCTACACACCTGCAGAGTTTCAGCCTCCTAGCTTTTCCCTCTTGGAGAAAAACAACTTTCCAGGGTTACTTTTTCTCTATGCAGAAACATGCTTGAAATGCATAGGAAAGCTAAAAACAATAAATGGTCATACTGAAACTGGCAGTTAAGCCAGAACCAGGATTGCCCTACCCCTTTGTAGGGTGGATAGTACCCTACACACCTGCAGAGTTTCAGCCTCCTAGCTTTTCCCTCTTGGAGAAAAACAACTTTCCAGGGTTATTTTCTCTATGCAGAAACATGCTTGAAATGCATAGGGAAAGCTAAAACAATAAACGGTCATACTGAAACTGGCAGTTAAGCCAGAACCAGGATTGCCCTACCCTTTGTAGGGTGGATAGTACCCTACACACCTGCAGAGTTTCAGCCTCCTAGCTTTTCCCTCTTGGAGAAAAACAACTTTCCAGGGTTATTTTTCTCTATGCAGAAACATGCCTGAAATGCATAGAGAAAGCTAAAAACAATAAATGGTCATACTGAAACTGGCAGTTAAGCCAGAACCAGGATTGCCCTACCCCTTTGTAGGGTGGATAGTACCCTACACACCTGCAGAGTTTCAGCCTCCTAGCTTTTCCCTCTTGGAGAAAAACAACTTTCCAGGGTTATTTTTCTCTATGCACAAACATGCTTGAAATGCATAGGAAAGCTAAAAACAATAAATGGTCATACTGAAACTGGCAGTTAAGCCAGAACCAGGATTGCCCTACCCTTTGTAGGGTGGATAGTACCCTACACACCTGCAGAGTTTCAGCCTCCTAGCTTTTCCCTCTTGGAGAAAAACAACTTTCCAGGGTTATTTTTCTCTATGCAGAAACATGCTTGAAATGCATAGGGAAAGCTAAAAACAATAAATGGTCATACTGAAACTGGCAGTTAAGCCAGAACCAGGATTGCCCTACCCCTTTGTAGGGTGGATAGTACCCTACACACCTGCAGAGTTTCAGCCTCCTAGCTTTTCCCTCTTGGAGAAAAACAACTTTCCAGGGTTATTTTTCTCTATGCAGAAACATGCTTGAAATGCATAGGAAAGCTAAAAACAATAAACGGTCATACTGAAACTGGCAGTTAAGCCAGAACCAGGATTGCCCTACCCCTTTGTAGGGTGGATAGTACCCTACACACCTGCAGAGTTTCAGCCTCCTAGCTTTTCCCTCTTGGAGAAAAACAACTTTCCAGGGTTATTTTCTCTATGCAGAAACATGCTTGAAATGCATAGGGAAAGCTAAAAACAATAAATGGTCATACTGAAACTGGCAGTTAAGCCAGAACCAGGATTGCCCTACCCCTTTGTAGGGTGGATAGTACCCTACACACCTGCAGAGTTTCAGCCTCCTAGCTTTTTCCCTCTTGGAGAAAAACAACTTTCCAGGGTTATTTTTCTCTATGCAGAAACATGCTTGAAATGCATAGGGAAAGCTAAAACAATAAATGGTCATACTGAAACTGGCAGTTAAGCCAGAACCAGGATTGCCCTACCCCTTTGTAGGGTGGATAGTACCCTACACACCTGCAGAGTTTCAGCCTCCTAGCTTTTTCCCTCTTGGAGAAAAACAACTTTCCAGGGTTATTTTTCTCTATGCAGAAACATGCTTGAAATGCATAGGGAAAGCTAAAAACAATAAACGGTCATACTGAAACTGGCAGTTAAGCCAGAACCAGGATTGCCCTACCCCTTTGTAGGGTGGATAGTACCCTACACACCTGCAGAGTTTCAGCCTCCTAGCTTTTCCCTCTTGGAGAAAAACAACTTTCCAGGGTTATTTTTCTCTATGCAGAAACATGCTTGAAATGCATAGGGAAAGCTAAAAACAATAAATGGTCATACTGAAACTGGCAGTTAAGCCAGAACCAGGATTGCCCTACCCCTTTGTAGGGTGGATAGTACCCTACACACCTGCAGAGTTTCAGCCTCCTAGCTTTTCCCTCTTGGAGAAAAACAACTTTCCAGGGTTATTTTTCCTCTATGCAGAAACATGCTTGAAATGCATAGGAAAGCTAAAAACAATAAATGGTCATACTGAAACTGGCAGTTAAGCCAGAACCAGGATTGCCCTACCCCTTTGTAGGGTGGATAGTACCCTACACACCTGCAGAGTTTCAGCCTCCTAGCTTTTCCCTCTTGGAGAAAAACAACTTTCCAGGGTTATTTTTCCTCTATGCAGAAACATGCTTGAAATGCATAGGAAAAGCTAAAAACAATAAATGGTCATACTGAAACTGGCAGTTAAGCCAGAACCAGGATTGCCCTACCCCTTTGTAGGGTGGATAGTACCCTACACACCTGCAGAGTTTCAGCCTCCTAGCTTTTTCCCTCTTGGAGAAAAACAACTTTCCAGGGTTATTTTTCTCTATGCAGAAACATGCTTGAAATGCATAGGAAAGGCTAAAAACAATAAACGGTCATACTGAAACTGGCAGTTAAGCCAGAACCAGGATTGCCCTACCCCTTTGTAGGGTGGATAGTACCCTACACACCTGCAGAGTTTCAGCCTCCTAGCTTTTTCCCTCTTGGAGAAAAACAACTTTCCAGGGTTATTTTTCTCTATGCAGAAACATGCTTGAAATGCATAGGAAAGGCTAAAAACAATAAATGGTCATACTGAAACTGGCAGTTAAGCCAGAACCAGGATTGCCCTACCCCTTTGTAGGGTGGATAGTACCCTACACACCTGCAGAGTTTCAGCCTCCTAGCTTTTCCCTCTTGGAGAAAAACAACTTTCCAGGGTTATTTTTCTCTATGCAGAAACATGCTTGAAATGCATAGGGAAAGCTAAAAACAATAAACGGTCATACTGAAACTGGCAGTTAAGCCAGAACCAGGATTGCCCTACCCCTTTGTAGGGTGGATAGTACCCTACACACCTGCAGAGTTTCAGCCTCCTAGCTTTTTCCCTCTTGGAGAAAAACAACTTTCCAGGGTTATTTTTCTCTATGCAGAAACATGCTTGAAATGCATAGGACAAGCTAAAAACAATAAACGGTCATACTGAAACTGGCAGTTAAGCCAGAACCAGGATTGCCCTACCCCTTTGTAGGGTGGATAGTACCCTACACACCTGCAGAGTTTCAGCCTCCTAGCTTTTCCCTCTTGGAGAAAAACAACTTTCCAGGGTTATTTTTCTCTATGCAGAAACATGCTTGAAATGCATAGGGAAAGCTAAAACAATAAACGGTCATACTGAAACTGGCAGTTAAGCCAGAACCAGGATTGCCCTACCCCTTTGTAGGGTGGATAGTACCCTACACACCTGCAGAGTTTCAGCCTCCTAGCTTTTCCCTCTTGGAGAAAAACAACTTTCCAGGGTTATTTTTTCTCTATGCAGAAACATGCTTGAAATGCATAGGGAAAGCTAAAAACAATAAATGGTCATACTGAAACTGGCAGTTAAGCCAGAACCAGGATTGCCCTACCCCTTTGTAGGGTGGATAGTACCCTACACACCTGCAGAGTTTCAGCCTCCTAGCTTTTCCCTCTTGGAGAAAAACAACTTTCCAGGGTTATTTTTCTCTATGCAGAAACATGCTTGAAATGCATAGGAAAGCTAAAAACAATAAACGGTCATACTGAAACTGGCAGTTAAGCCAGAACCAGGATTGCCCTACCCCTTTGTAGGGTGGATAGTACCCTACACACCTGCAGAGTTTCAGCCTCCTAGCTTTTTCCCTCTTGGAGAAAAACAACTTTCCAGGGTTATTTTTCTCTATGCAGAAACATGCTTGAAATGCATAGGGAAAGCTAAAAACAATAAACGGTCATACTGAAACTGGCAGTTAAGCCAGAACCAGGATTGCCCTACCCCTTTGTAGGGTGGATAGTACCCTACACACCTGCAGAGTTTCAGCCTCCTAGCTTTTCCCTCTTGGAGAAAAACAACTTTCCAGGGTTATTTTTCTCTATGCAGAAACATGCTTGAAATGCATAGGGAAAGCTAAAAACAATAAACGGTCATACTGAAACTGGCAGTTAAGCCAGAACCAGGATTGCCCTACCCCTTTGTAGGGTGGATAGTACCCTACACACCTGCAGAGTTTCAGCCTCCTAGCTTTTCCCTCTTGGAGAAAAACAACTTTCCAGGGTTATTTTTCCTCTATGCAGAAACATGCTTGAAATGCATAGGAAAAGCTAAAAACAATAAATGGTCATACTGAAACTGGCAGTTAAGCCAGAACCAGGATTGCCCTACCCTTTGTAGGGTGGATAGTACCCTACACACCTGCATAGTTTCAGCCTCCTAGCTTTTTCCCTCTTGGAGAAAAACAACTTTCCAGGGTTATTTTTCTCTATGCAGAAACATGCTTGAAATGCATAGGAAAGGCTAAAAACAATAAACGGTCATACTGAAACTGGCAGTTAAGCCAGAACCAGGATTGCCCTACCCCTTTGTAGGGTGGATAGTACCCTACACACCTGCAGAGTTTCAGCCTCCTAGCTTTTTCCTCTTGGAGAAAAACAACTTTCCAGGGTTATTTTTTCTCTATGCAGAAACATGCTTGAAATGCATAGGAAAGGCTAAAAACAATAAATGGTCATACTGAAACTGGCAGTTAAGCCAGAACCAGGATTGCCCTACCCCTTTGTAGGGTGGATAGTACCCTACACACCTGCAGAGTTTCAGCCTCCTAGCTTTTCCCTCTTGGAGAAAAACAACTTTCCAGGGTTATTTTTCTCTATGCAGAAACATGCTTGAAATGCATAGGGAAAGCTAAAAACAATAAACGGTCATACTGAAACTGGCAGTTAAGCCAGAACCAGGATTGCCCTACCCCTTTGTAGGGTGGATAGTACCCTACACACCTGCAGAGTTTCAGCCTCCTAGCTTTTTCCCTCTTGGAGAAAAACAACTTTCCAGGGTTATTTTTTCTCTATGCAGAAACATGCTTGAAATGCATAGGGAAAGCTAAAACAATAAATGGTCATACTGAAACTGGCAGTTAAGCCAGAACCAGGATTGCCCTACCCCTTTGTAGGGTGGATAGTACCCTACACACCTGCAGAGTTTCAGCCTCCTAGCTTTTTTCCTCTTGGAGAAAAACAACTTTCCAGGGTTATTTTTTTCTATGCAGAAACATGCTTGAAATGCATAGGGAAGCTAAAAAAATAAATGGTCATACTGAAACTGGCAGTTAAGCCAGAACCAGGATTGCCCTACCCCTTTGTAGGGTGGATAGTACCCTACACACCTGCAGAGTTTCAGCCTCCTAGCTTTTTCCCTCTTGGAGAAAAACAACTTTCCAGGGTTATTTTTCTCTATGCAGAAACATGCTTGAAATGCATAGGGAAAGCTAAAAACAATAAACGGTCATACTGAAACTGGCAGTTAAGCCAGAACCAGGATTGCCCTACCCTTTGTAGGGTGGATAGTACCCTACACACCTGCATAGTTTCAGCCTCCTAGCTTTTTCCCTCTTGGAGAAAAACAACTTTCCAGGGTTATTTTTCTCTATGCAGAAACATGCTTGAAATGCATAGGAAAGCTAAAAACAATAAACGGTCATACTGAAACTGGCAGTTAAGCCAGAACCAGGATTGCCCTACCCCTTTGTAGGGTGGATAGTACCCTACACACCTGCAGAGTTTCAGCCTCCTAGCTTTTCCCTCTTGGAGAAAAACAACTTTCCAGGGTATTTCTCTCTATGCAGAAACATGCTTGAAATCCATAGGAAAGCTAAAAACAATAAATGGTCATACTGAAACTGGCAGTTAAGCCAGAACCAGGATTGCCCTACCCTTTGTAGGGTGGATAGTACCCTACACACCTGCAGAGTTTCAGCCTCCTAGCTTTTCCCTCTTGGAGAAAAACAACTTTCCAGGGTTATTTTTTCTCTATGCAGAAACATGCTTGAAATGCATAGGAAAGCTAAAAACAATAAATGGTCATACTGAAACTGGCAGTTAAGCCAGAACCAGGATTGCCCTACCCCTTTGTAGGGTGGATAGTACCCTACACACCTGCAGAGTTTCAGCCTCCTAGCTTTTCCCTCTTGGAGAAAAACAACTTTCCAGGGTTATTTTTTCTCTATGCAGAAACATGCTTGAAATGCATAGGGAAAGCTAAAAACAATAAACGGTCATACTGAAACTGGCAGTTAAGCCAGAACCAGGATTGCCCTACCCCTTTGTAGGGTGGATAGTACCCTACACACCTGCAGAGTTTCAGCCTCCTAGCTTTTCCCTCTTGGAGAAAACAACTTTCCAGGGTTATTTTTCTCTATGCAGAAACATGCTTGAAATGCATAGGGAAAGCTAAAAACAATAAATGGTCATACTGAAACTGGCAGTTAAGCCAGAACCAGGATTGCCCTACCCTTTGTAGGGTGGATAGTACCCTACACACCTGCATAGTTTCAGCCTCCTAGCTTTTCCCTCTTGGAGTAAAACAACTTTCCAGGGTTATTTTTTCTCTATGCAGAAACATGCTTGAAATGCATAGGAAAGCTAAAAACAATAAATGGTCATACTGAAACTGGCAGTTAAGCCAGAACCAGGATTGCCCTACCCCTTTGTAGGGTGGATAGTACCCTACACACCTGCAGAGTTTCAGCCTCCTAGCTTTTCCCTCTTGGAGAAAAACAACTTTCCAGGGTTATTTTTCTCTATGCAGAAACATGCTTGAAATGCATAGGGAAAGCTAAAAACAATAAATGGTCATACTGAAACTGGCAGTTAAGCCAGAACCAGGATTGCCCTACCCTTTGTAGGGTGGATAGTACCCTACACACCTGCAGAGTTTCAGCCTCCTAGCTTTTCCCTCTTGGAGAAAAACAACTTTCCAGGGTTATTTTTCCTCTATGCAGAAACATGCTTGAAATGCATAGGAAAAGCTAAAAACAATAAATGGTCATACTGAAACTGGCAGTTAAGCCAGAACCAGGATTGCCCTACCCCTTTGTAGGGTGGATAGTACCCTACACACCTGCAGAGTTTCAGCCTCCTAGCTTTTTCCCTCTTGGAGAAAAACAACTTTCCAGGGTTATTTTTCTCTATGCAGAAACATGCTTGAAATGCATAGGAAAGCTAAAAACAATAAATGGTCATACTGAAACTGGCAGTTAAGCCAGAACCAGGATTGCCCTACCCCTTTGTAGGGTGGATAGTACCCTACACACCTGCAGAGTTTCAGCCTCCTAGCTTTTTCCCTCTTGGAGAAAAACAACTTTCCAGGGTTATTTTTCTCTATGCAGAAACATGCTTGAAATGCATAGGAAAGCTAAAAACAATAAATGGTCATACTGAAACTGGCAGTTAAGCCAGAACCAGGATTGCCCTACCCCTTTGTAGGGTGGATAGTACCCTACACACCTGCAGAGTTTCAGCCTCCTAGCTTTTCCCTCTTGGAGAAAACAACTTTCCAGGGTATTTTTTCTCTAA
>NC_056744.1:1841879776-1841896912 GCF_019279795.1 Protopterus annectens | reverse complement strand
AAACTTTTAATTCCACTGTGGCACGGTTCCAAATGGGGGCCCAGTTAAAACGAAAAACTATGGTAAAAGATCCCGCTTAAGGTACTGCATCTCTGATTGGGGGTCTTAATAAGAGCTCTTTCATGAATGATTTACAGATCTTGGATGAAGCCAAGAGGTCCTGAGCTATTACGATGTGATAGTGGGAGATAGCCACCAATTGGACATAGTGGTGCGCTAGCTCCTGTAAAATATGTGAAAGAAAGTCAAGGACTACTACTGGGGCCGGGGGGCGTGAAAGGATCTAGATTCATCATCTCTGCCCAAAGGGAAAACAGTTTCCATTTACTCTTGTAGATCGTTCTGGTGGATGGTTTATTAAGTGGCCATTAGGATGGCCTTAACTGAGGAGGATAATCCGAGTCCTAGCCATTGGGGAACTGGATCCAGCCAAGCTGAGATTGAGATGACCCAGGTGGGGTGCCAGGCCCCAGGAAATCAGATCAGGACTGGGATCTAGGGATCCAGGAGGATGTATTGAATGAACCCGTAAAGTAAAGGGAACCAGGCCTGGCTGAGGAATGGCCAGAATGGGGGCTATAAGGATAACTCTGCTCCCAACTGACAAGCTTTCTGTAGAATTTTGTCATCAGAGGAAGAGGGATAAGCATACAGAAGACGGATGGCCAAGCATGGGCACTAGAGCATCTCTGGGGGCTTCCCTGGTGGGAATCAGAAGAACTTCATGCACTTTGTGTTTGAAGCGAAGCGAGATCGCCAGCAAGGTTGACCCCAAGCGAGGAATATCTGGTTAGCAGCTGTTGGGTTCCAGAGACCACTTTCGTAAAGGTGAGAGGATCGTTCGACTCAACCTGTCTGCCAAAATGTTTGACCAACCAGATGTCGTTGCTATGAAGCGGTTCAGCGATCACCCATTCCACACTCTCGCTCTGCAAGAGGATGGATCTGGATTTCCCCTGTTTGTTTATGTACGCAGACTGCAGACATGTTGCCCGATTGAACTGCAATCATTACCTGGAAAGAAGAAGGTGATGGAGCCTGCAGCGCCACAAGCACTGCCCTCATCTCAGTACGCGATGATATGCAGTGAGGTCTCTGTAAGGAATCCGCGTGCCTTGGATGGATCTGCCCTGCAGTACTCCCCACCAGAGGATAGATCGTCCATTAGTCACGTGACTTGTTGGGGAGGTAGGACAAAGGGCGTCCTTCGGAGGGTCTTTGGAATGAAGCCACCAGGCGACTCCTTGCACACCCTACTTTGAGAGGAATAAGGGTAGATAGGGGTTGAAAAAGAATAGACCATTGCACTTGAAGGAGTCCATTGAAGGATTCTCATCTTGAGCTGGTGAAACCCGGGGCTAGAGTGATGGCAGCCACCATGGATCCCAGGGCCCTCAGGACCAATCTGGCAGGGGCGCGGGGAGACTGTAAGTCAGATTTGGAGGCAAGGTGCGTAGCCTGTCAGTTGTCAAAATTCTGGATTGTATACGTGTCTATCCCTGGCCTATAAATCCAAAATTTGAGTAGGTTGCAGGATGATTTCCTGGGGTTTGATTGAGATTCCTAGTTGGTGAGCCAGTTATGAGCAAGGTAATCTCTGTTTTAGCAAAAAGTTGATGCCTGGTGGGGGCGGTAGAGAGCCAGTCATCCAGATGCAGGAAGACTCTGTATGCCCTGAAGCCTCAGGTAGGCCTTCTACTGCCATGACCTTGGTAAGCACCTTGTGGGCTGTGGTGAGACGAGGTGGGACCCTGAACTGGTAATGACTGGTTCTAGCCCGGCAGACAAACCTCCTGGATCATCTGTCCATGGAATGGCGGTAGTACCGTCTTGGAGGTCTATTGAGCACATCCAGTCATTCTCCTGCTAACGGTGGAGAATGGGTTGAATAGTGACCATCTGGAATTTCTCTTTGGTTACTGACAGGTTCAGCGTTGATAGGTCAGTATGGGTCTTGGGTCCCCTGTCTTTTTGGCACCAAAGAATCTGGAGTAAAACCCTAATAAGGACTGCTGCTCTGAGGGGGCCGGGCTGGATTGCTCTTTCTTAGCAGCCCTTGAATTTCATAGCTGCTGCATCCCCTCTGACCAGGTGGGACGCCGAGGATTCCTCTTGATGTCCGAGGGAGGGAGGTTAAAAGAAGGGGATTGAATATCCTCTGGATACAATTGAACACCAGCGATCTGTGGTGATGGACTCCCATTTGGTTAGGTGTTCCAAGAAGCACCCCCGACTGCCTCAGAGAAGAGCAGTCGGGCAACCTCCAGGGCTGCTGCGTGGGTCGGTCCGATGAGGTTCTCTGCGACCCAAAGTTCTTGGGACCCTTTGCCTCTGGGCCCAGCGTCCACCTTGTGTCCTCCTCTGCCTCTGAAGGACCAGGTCTCGAGACAAAACAAGGGTTGTTGGAGTCTTCGAACCACATCTTCTTCTGTCCCTTTTGGTTCCTGGAATAGGACCTCTAAGGGCAGCCGGATCCCGGCCAGCAGGCGTCTTCCCGTCTTTCTCTCCTCTGGGAGAGATGGTGTCACTTGGGGCGGTCACGCAAAGCTGAACGTCATAAGGCGTTTGCGAGGATGCCTTGAAGGGTTCTGCAAAATAGCAAAGATGGAGCCAGGCCTGTCTCGCATTAAACCACGCCATTCACGCTTCTTGCCCGCTCCCTCCGTGGCATGGGAGAGGAGCGCATGGGCGTGTTGTCGATTTGAGTGGTCATTCAGGGCCGAAGCGTCACGCTTGTCCTGCGGCGACATGGACTCTGGGGAGTTGATCAGGGTACTCATGTAATCAGGTCATGCGGAGTCGAATAGCATGTGCCGCTATAATTCAGTGACCTTACAGAGAAGGTAAGCTGAATAGATCATCCGCTTTCCCAAAGCGGTCCATCATCAAAGTCCTTGTCTGGAGGGTGTACGAAGAACTCTCTGTGCTTGTTTCCTTCTTGGTGGCCACCGCATACCACCACCAACATCCACAGGGGGCACCGCTTACTCCAACATGCCTTGTCGATGGGGGCTTGAAAGTCATTTATGTCGGGATGTTTGGGAATCAGCTCCACAGTGTCCTGCTCCTTCCCGCCCACAGTAGTAATAAAAGATCTACCAGGGGTCAGTCGAGGGCACCCAAAGAGGTAGATAGGAACTGCATCAAGCGCCTCCAGAAACGGACTTCGTCCAAGGAAGGCTTAGAGACGAACCACCCTCCCTGTCGTAACATTTCGTGATGTCTCCAAAGGGAGGCGTCTTCAGGAGTGATCTTGAGGGAGCCTTCCCCTTCACCTCCAGAGTCTGTGCCCTCAGTGAGGACTCACGTGAGTCCAAATGCCTCCACTTCCCGGCTTCGCTTGAGGAACCTCCTGGGGCTGTCGAAGAGGCCTCACCAGCGTGTCCTGTTCCTCCAAAGGGAACCATCCTGGGGCAGCAGCGCCAGAGCTGTCCCTGGGGTCCGGATGATGGAAGATAGGCTCAACCTAGTGCATTAAGGAGTGGCGGGCTGGTCGAAGCAGAGCGGCAGGGTCACCGGAGTCCCATCGAGGGACCCTCTCCCACTATGTCGAATGCCGATGGTGAACTGCTTTCTCCCTTGCGGATCAGAGAGCAGTTCCTAAAAACTCTGATATCTGAACCCGGCGCAGAAGAGGCGACCGATCCCGGATCCGAAAGGGTGGTGGCGACCCAACCTGGGCCGGAGCGAAGTTCCACTGACCCCTCCGAATCCGGCAGCCCACCCCGCGGCTCCGAGAGCACCGGATCCGACAACAAAACCTGGATCAGACAGACCGAGGGCATGGTGGCGCCGAGACCCGAAATGCTAGCCGGCGCCGACCCGCACTGGCTCCGATGCTAGCCGAGGATCCGACAGCTCAGGAGACCCGGCGGGTCTGAGAATGAAGCAATAGGGGCAAAAAAAGGTGTGAGCTCCCCAGAAGAACACGGCCTCCCATCTGCATCTGAGTCTGCAAAAATGGCGCATCATCGATCCCAAATCTGCATCCGACAAAGCTCCTAGTAGACTTACTAGAGGTCACGAAGGCAGCTGGGATGGATGCGCCTTGATGATGACCTAGAAGGTGACCGGTTCTCCTCCTCGGCTCCAGGGAGAAACTGGGGAAGCGGAGCGAGGTAGACCGGAAGACCTTCAAAGGGAGAAGCAACAACTTTAGATAAAGGCGGAGCCGAGGGTCGAAACTCCGAGCCGCCTTTTATAGCCGGTGTTTTTTCTCTCTCTCTCTCTCTCCTGTCTTTCTTGTCCTTTTTCTTCCCTCCCTTTCCTCCCTGGACCAAGGGGAGAATTGAAGTCAGCCAGGGGATCGGAGTAATGCAGGTGAACTGGCAGCCGTGGCGGCTACAGCATCACAGCAGAAGAGCGAAAGTAGAAGTAGATTCTGGTGGCAGAAGCCCGCCAAAAATCAGCTTGGCCTTTGTCTTTCAATGCTCTGGGATTAAAGGCTGCACAAATAGTGCAGCCTGTGGAAAGGTGTTTTCCACACCCAGAGCACAACACACACGAGGTGTATTGGCCATCTGCTAAGGGAGACAGCTTATGACCACACTTTCGGTTGCATTCCCTAAAATAATGGCCTTAGGGCCTTGGCCATGGTATAAGAAAAAGGAAAACAACCTGCGCCTTCATACACACTCATAGGGGAGGAGAACTAGCTGACTAAACAATTAGATGAACAGACACTAAAATACAAGAACCACTAAAGAGAAACTACCTGGGGTTCACACACACAGAAGGCGTACAGGGGAAAGATAGGAAAAATATGATATTTTGAATTACTTTTTGTTAATTTTACTCTCAAAACCAACTCAAGAGCTTCCGTTGTGAGAAGCTATCTTAAGCCACGGCAAAGCGAGATCTGAGGAATTACAAAGTGGTAGCAGGGCATTATGGGTAAGGGGAGGAGCTTGGAGCTTCGGATCTGTAAGCCTGGAAAAGCTGCGGCTCCCCGGATCCAAATCAGGTCTAAGATACCCACAGGTTGCAGACCAAATGAAGTTAACTACTTCAGATAATAAGATATGCCTCTCTGAGTCCATAGTGCATCTGTTTGTTCCCTCAAGTTGTTTATGAATAAGGATAGATGTGGAAAAGAGAAAGGAAAGGAAGCTGGGAGAAGGAAGGATCGAGGTAACTTTGATGCCAAGCTCTCCTTTCTTAAAAGAGAAGGAAACATAGGAATTTCCTGTCTGACAACCAGAGTAGACTAGAGGTGTTTTGCTCTTCCTGTGAGCATGCTCTGTAGTTTCAACAGCAGGGAAAGGGGTAATGGGAGGGATTGTAACAGAGGCCTAATGGTCATTCATTAAATCCACAATGGAAAGTACAGTTATGTAGAATTCTTACCATAAAGGAGATGTTCTTCTCTTCACTGTTGCCCATTATTCTTGCTTTACAAAAGTTATCCCCTGCTAAGAGGTGGCCCCAACAAAGTCCAGCCAAGTATACCAAGGCCTTAGAATTTTCAAGGACATTGCACATCTCACACATTATGGCTTCCCAGTTCCCAAGCGTAGGGTGTAAAAGAGGTGACATACAGATTATTGCCTACCACAGAACTGAATAGCCCCTAGGAGAGGAACAACAGTCCAAAGAAAAAAGGAGGCACATGTACATCCAGAAGGAAAAAGGAGTAGAGAAAAAGGGGGAGGGTAGGAAGCAAATACTGCAACAGTGGAAGGGAAGGGGCACCTACTGTTATGAGTACTGGGTTTTACACAGCTGTACTATGTCGCTTCCATATCACTGCTGCAGTGTTATTCCTTTATTCAAGGGAAGTACAAAAGGTCAAGAGAGAGCTTCGGGAGGAGGAAGGCTGCAGCAAGAGCCCTTGAGAAACTCATGCAGAGCTAGCCATGACAATCTAGCTCTGGTAATCACAACTAGTTTGCAGTATGTTTAGTAAAGATATGCATAGAAGTCCAAGTAGTAGCCTCAAAGGGAAGGAACTGAGTATCAATCCTTTGAAAAAAGATCAGGGGAAACCAAAACCCTTGTAGAGATGAAGTAACTAGCTACGCCTTTACAAGAAGCAGAAGAAGGCTTTTCCCATGAAAAGTAACAAAGAAAGAAAAGGACTTAGAGACCCATGAAGAAATGGTCTGCTTTGGAAACAGCCAAACCAGAGATCTTAGGGATAAAAAGAAACAAAAAGTTGCACAATCATGCGAATGGCCTTAGTCTTACCAAAATAATATCTGAGCTGTCTACCTTGCAAATCCAAGGTGTGAGAAGAACCTTCTCAGCGTGGCACTCTGCATGAACAGTGACGGAAAAGTCACATAGCGCAAATTAATAGTCTGATTAAGAGAGCAATTCATTAACCATCTTGGGTATTATTACTACTAAGTGACACTCTGTCCCTATGATGAAAGTTAAAAGGGGAGGAGCAGTCATAAGGGCCTGAAGCCCACACACCTTCCTAGTTGAAGAAAGGGCCAAAAAAGAACAGTCTTCCATGGCCACAATGCTGCAAGGAATCCTGAAGCTGCAGGCTCAAAAGGAGCCTGAGAATCAATCTTTCAAAAGGACAAAATTAAGGTCAAGAAGGGAGAAACAGGCTTCCTGGAGGGCTAATATGACGAACTACCTTTATAAAATTGTTTGACCTCAAACCCTAGAGGCCAAAGGAGGTCATAGTCATGAGCAGAAATAAGCGGAAAAGGCTTAAGTCAAATGTAAAACTATCGCCGAGGGTAAAAGTGCCTCTAAAAGAAATAATATCAGTCTGTGAACACAAGAGAGCAACACTGCAGCTATTAGGAGCCAGAACCAACCCGTTTTGTATTAATATCACATAAAAAATAAGCACACAAGTAAAGAAAAGCAGCTTTTCACGTTCAAGCTTAGAGCAGCTTTTCCAGACTTAATGAATACACAGAGACTTAACCTTACTGAACTTAAGTCACTGAAAAGCAACCTATACATATAAAAACAGCATATGTATAAAAAATAATAATAAACAGCAAATCCTATACAAAGAAAACTCAGAGACTATAGGTCTCATGGGAGATCTAAAGCGTCCTGTGTACTTTTAGGTAGGCCTCTAAAAGTAGGGATGTTCCGGTTTCTCTATTAAAAAATACTTACATACATCCAAGGTCCTATAATGTTTACACATTAAAAATCATATAATTCACAATGCAGTGATGTACACTGGGTCTATATCAGCATATCGAATGCTGAAAGCCTTGAATACAATTTCAAACCGAATTTAAAATGTTTGAAATCTCAAAAGAAGCGGAGTGTGTGTGGAACATCGATTTCTTACCCAAGGGAAAGAAGCAGGTATTCACGATGCAAAAAGAAAAAAGATTTTTTAATACTTTAAACACTAACAGAAGTTGAGGGGTGTGCCCCCACACCACTACCCATAAATACCCCAACTCTGAGAACCATACGAGGAAGTGGAGGAAATGGCAAAAAACTCTGATGGCTACAGATTTCTTTCCCTAGAGGAGAGAAATGCGAGTGTTCCCTGAGTTAAGTTCTTCTGATATTTCGAACATTTCAGTTCCGATGAGAAATTAAATTTGAAGCGTTTCAACATTCAAAATGCTGACCAGGAACCCTGCATATTTAGTCCAAATTATTCATTATATACTCTATTTTCTTGCACCAGAACGTTTTAGATAGGAATGACATTTTTACTGCACTTTTTCACAGGTACTTTTACATGTATATACTGTCATTTATTATTAAATATATAAACTATAAACCAAGGTAATTTTTAAGTGAAATTTTAGCGTTGTAATAATTTTTTCTTTGTATAGGATTTGCATGTTTGTTTATTATTTTTTATACATATGCTGTATATTTATATACAGGTTGCCTTTCAGTGAACTTAAAATCGTCCGCCTCCTACTCTTTTAGTTTTGATGATGGTCTTCAGAGGTTTTCCATGATTGATTTCTTATATACCATTCTTTGCTATATATTTATTCAGTCAACTTTTAGAGACTAGAGACCTGCCATATTTAAATGGATTGGTTTTAGGTTAAATTTTAATTGTTTAATTGAATATAGCATTTGACTGGCATTTTATTTGTAAAGATTTCTTGATTGTATTTAATGTAGAAGCATTGCTGTATATTCATCAAGTCTGAAGAAAAGCGTTCTGTTAGAAGGTAGAAAGATGCTTACTTGTGTTTATTATTTTTGTAATATTCTTCAATAAATGAGTAAACTTGATGAGTCATGGTGTTGCCTCTTGTGTTCACAGACAGAAATAGCTAGAAAAGATGGGTAGACTTTAACACAGAAAGAGTATGCCACTCCATCATGGGCAGATTCACACACAAGCCAGATAGAAATGGGAAGAACCTCCACAGAAAATGGATCCTGGTTTACAAGCAAGGCACTTAGACCCGAAACTCTCTTCCACCTGGACACACAAGAATTCCTGAAGTGAGTGGGTTTCCTGACCTTACCTGCAGAACCCAAATCGAGTATTCAGAAAAAGGTGCCTACAAAAGGGATCCAAACCCCAATCACCCAAAGTATCAGTTGAAGAGTGGATTAGTGGCGAGGATGGATGAGAGACCACTTGTCTTGTGTAGAGTACAGAGTCCCACCCTGTAGGAGATAATTTGTGGCTGGAGATTGACCTTGGCTAGAAGCAGAAGGAGGGAACTAATGCTGTCTGGACCAAAAGGAAATCATCAGCAAGCACTTAGGGAGAGAGTCCTAGTTCTGTTTTGAGCAGGACCCTGGCTATGAAGCCGAAGGGGAAGAGGAAGGCATATGAGAAACGCATCCCCTTCCAAGAAAGACAGGGCATCACACCTTCCATGCCAGAGAGTTTTGGGACTCTGGTACAAAAAACAAGGAAGCCATATGTTCAGAGGGGAGACAAAAAGAGCTACCTGAGGAGTACCCACTCTGGAGGACAATATCAAAAACACATCTCCTGTAAAAGCACATCCACTCATTGAGTCTATGTTATGGTCATGCTCCAGAGAGTCTGCCACAATGTTTGTTTAGTTCTGTAGGAATATAAAACAGCCTGCAAGTCACTTGATTGTTGATGCAACACATTACTGCAGTATGTGTCTGCTTGAGAACCAGACAATGAGAGGCCCTGGAAGAAAGAGGGAGTATGGAAGGCCTGGAGAGCAAAAGTAGAGCTCTCATCTCCGTGAGTGTTACGATATGGTCCAACCTTTGACAAAGAAAGGGCCAGAAGTTCCTGAACCCTTTTTCAGGCAGCCAAGAAACGCAGCACCCCACCCCATGTCTGAGGCATCCTAAAAAAGTTCCTGATTGGGAGGGACTTAGGGGCTGAAAAAGAAACCAGGAGGGTTGAGGGCAGGTGATAAATCCACCACTAAAAGCTCTAGTTTGATGCATGAGAGAAAGGACAACCAGGAAGGTCTAAAGGATAACAATGTTGAAGCCATACCCAGCTTTAGGAACCAATGAAGCTTCCTCATAAGCAGCCCTGGATTTAGAAGAAGCATAGGAATGGTGGAAGCCACCATGTAACCCAGGAGCCCAGCAAGAAACTCTCCTGCAGCTGTAAAGAGACCTGAGGAAAGAAGGGATTGAAAAAAAAGCAATTCCAGAGCAAGAGCACTTGGGGTGGTAGCAGGGAGGGGCCAGCATAGGAATGGCAGGGAACCCACGGCACCACGATGGCTCTCATGTCCAGGGAAGGGATTTCTGGCAATTTATCATAAACCCTAGAGCTCCTGCAAGGAAGAACAAACAGTTACAGTGATGGTTGCTGAATCAAAGTCTCTGGGGAGGAAGTCTGAATGAGCAAGGTCATCCAGTTAAGGGGAAAGATCTGTATCCCCCACTCATCTTGCAAAGGCATTTGAGGTGAAGACCCTTGGGACAGTAAATAAGGCCAAAGGGCAAAACAAAAAGAACTGAAAATGCAAAGAGAAGAGACAGAGAAAACAGAAATATTTCACCTGCAAAAGGGATGAATAGAAAGGTGAAGACAGCTATCCTGGAGATCCAGAGAGACCAGGAAAGCTTGAGGAAGAAGAACAGGAAAAAAAACAGCATTCAAAAAGAAGGGATCTTCAGAAAGGTCCAGAATGGGCCTCCAAGGTTACTACCAACTAACTTTCCTGGGAATAAAACAATCTGGAATAAAACCCCTTCCCTTTGAGGAGCAGAAACTACTTTGAGTGGTGCCTTGAGACAAAAAGTCCCTGTAGTACCTCCAGATAAAAGAGGCAGCTGTTCCTGAGGGGAGGTTGAGGAATGCAAGGGAGGAAGGTATTTTCACACCATAGAAGTAAACCTGAAGGATGATATAAGAGCGAGATCTCAAGGGTCCTGAAGCTGATGCTTAACCAACTGGAAAGAGAATGGAAAAGTTGAAGAAGAGTCAAAGGAACCTGACCCTCTTTGGAGGAAGGAAGATAGTCAGAGAGAACCTGGTTTTGTGTCTGGAAAAGGAGGTTTCACGAGAAGCAGAAAGTCTGAGTAGACTTAGCATGAGGAGCCAGTCTAGAACCTTTTTTTACTTTTGGGAGAGGGCAAGACTATCTGCATACAAAGGCGAAGCAGGCATTAGGCATTATAATTTCATCAAACTTAGGAATTGATAGAAACACAGAATTTCTGCGAGAGGCGCTTACCTTTTTTCTTGCAGGGACTTTAAAAGCTCAAAACAGTTGCAGAACCAAAGAGATTTTTTATTATTACTGGGGAGAATTTGACACACTCCTGCACTAGCCCAGTAATCAAGGATCCTCAGTTCTCACCACTGGCAACAGCTTTGGGGGCCATTACACATTGGGAGGATGACAAGTACACACAGTAAAGTACAATTTTACTTGCAAAGAGCACACAGAGATCCAGTCAGTCTGGGGCTGGTTTTCTCCCTCTTTCTCAGGATCCCCAATAAGACTCCCCCCACTAGCACAGCTATAGAGGTTTGAGACCTCAGCCCACATGTAACCAAGTAAACCTCAGCACCCTTCTCTGGCTAGTAATAAGTGCCACGTGTACCTGCCCAGACAGCAGCGGACACACACACTGAGGGTTGATTTATATACAAACATGCACACATACACACACACACCTGGTAAAAGGGTGGCACAGGTTTACTAGCTATGTCCCCTTCTGCCCAGACTATAAAGGTAGTTATCATTGCACCACCAACCAGCTCTTTATCAACTACTTTAAGGCCCTTATGGCAAAGTGATGGGTTACTGTGTGGTGTTACCTATTAATCCATCAAATGTAATTAAAGGAAATGACCAAAGCCAAAAAGGCTATTGGGTAAGCCTGTACAGTGTCATAAATACATGTACAGTACTCTAGGAGCTTAAATATGCCTCACAAATATCAGTCACGAATGAGTTTAAATATTTAATAATAAATAATAAGAGGACAAGACAAAAAACAAACACAGTTACTTTCAGAGTTCAAAATCACAGGAAATATTTAAAAATAACATTGCAGGACAGTCTCAAATAAATACAGAAAAAGTACAGTTTTGTACCTACCATAAATGTAGATGTCCGAACTGGATAGCATCTGCAGTCATAACAAGTGGGTTGTCCTGTCGTCAGGCAGCCCCTTCGATGGTCGGCAGGATTCCAAAGTCGAGGTCCGGGCTTCGACTGATGTCGCTCTCCACCCGGCGTCATCTCTGTTGGTCTCCGGGTATAGGAAGGCATCAGCCGGCGCCATTTTCCTCAGTGTTTCTTGCCCCAGATGCCAGTAGCCCTCTTGCAGGCTAAAATTTGGATAGATGCCAAATGTGTTTCCCAAATAGATAGAGAGGTAAACACAACAATAAGCATGTATGTACATATACAAAAACAAATACACCATAAAAGACTCCCCCAACAGCTAGCTATTAGAAGGGTAAACTTACCCTAGGAGTACCACAACAGAGGGATGGTGGGAGGAGGGTAATCCTGACTGCAGATGCTATCCAGTTAGGACATCTACATTTATGGTAGGTACAAAACTGTACTATGTCCTTCATGGATGCATCTGCAGTCATAACAAATTAAGGTAGAATACCATAGCCAACTAGGGGAGGAGGATAAAAGGTAGATTATGGTGTGTTTGAGGATCCCTTGCAGTATGCAGCAGTGGCAAACCCTGCGGGATCTGGAATATAGAGGCAAATTATAATGCTTGGCAGAAATGTATGCACTTGAGGAGGTCCAAGTAGCAGCCTCAATAATAATGTCTTTGGTTGCCACTCCTGCATTAAGAAAGGCTGTGGTAGTGGCTGTTGCTCTCTTGTAGAATGCAGAGGTCTTATGTTCTGTGGAATTGGTTTTCCATGGAAGGAGTAACAGAATGAAGTATGCATTATGCAATTTCCTATCCATTTTGGAGATTGTCTGTTTGGGAAATAGCTTTTCCTTCCCTTCCTGTTGCATAGGCTACAAAAAGTTGGTCAGTCTTTCTGCTATTTTTTTGTTCCTGTCCAAAATAGTAAGCGTAGCTGTCTATGTACACACATCCAAGGTATGCAGTATTCTTTCCCCTCTGTTTGTGGAGTTTGGGAAAGAAGGTAGGTAAGGAGTGGATTGCCTGGTTTAAAGACACTCTGGATACCCCACCTTGAGGCATAAAATGTAGGATTAGTCCTCATGGACAGCACTCTATCTTGGTGGAAGATTAGGAAGGATTTTTTCTGCCAAATTAAAAGGCCTGTAGTTCTGGGAAAGAGCCCTCCTTGCTGGAAGTAATTGCCAGTAGGGAGAAGCAGTTTTTTCCATATGATAGGTGTTGTGGAGTCTGCTGTTGCTGCTGGTTCAAAGGGATTGCTAGTGTCAACTTTTCTAGCACAAAGTTTAAATCCCAAGCTGGTAATGGTGGTTTCTTGGAGGTTTTACATTCTTGATTCACCTCTGAGGAATTGTCTGAGCAAAGTGAGTGTGAAAAACAGGTGTATCAAAGAAACTGTATTCTGCTGAAATAGCTGATGCATGTATCTTGATGGAGGAAGTAGGACAGGCCTGAATGAAGAAGTTAGGCCAGATACTCCAGAATGTTAGAGCATATCTATGTTTGACATCTTTTCCTGGTTTCCATTACTCCCAGATGACAAACCTTTTCCATTTTTCCAGCATAGTTCCTTCTTGTTGAAGGTCTGCGTGCTTCAAGAATAATGTCTTTTAACTCTTTGGGAAAGTTTCTGGAATAGCTGCTGTTATGTGATATTCCATGCAGTCAGTTGTAAGGTTTTAGGTTTGGATGTATGATGCTGCCTTAGTTGTTCTCGCGTTAACATCAAAGGCATCAAAATTATCCCACATATTGTTCGAGACATGCTCCTCCCAGTGAAGTAGATTTACCAGTGTTGTCTTGGCCAGTTCCGGAGCTATCAGGATTATCCTTAGGCGTTCTTCCTTAGATTTTTAAGTAGTACCTTGTATCAAAGGAAGAGAGCGGGGGAATGCATACTTGCTGTGGAGGCCTTTCCAGTTGAAGAGAGCGCGAATCCACTTTCCATGCTAATGGGTGGAATGTCCTTGTGCAGAATTTTTTGAGCACGGTGATTGAGGTGATGCGAATAGGTCTATCTGTGGCATTTGCTAATTCCCCATCTTTTGAAGGATAGTCTGAGATGAGTCTTGAAGATGTCGGATGGAAGAGCTTCCATTAGTTGGAGCATCCGAGAGTGGTTCTGCTTAATATGTCTGCTAGGGGTATTGTCTTTCCCTGAGTACAAATATTGCCTGTAACTGGATGTTGTAGCTGGAGTGCCAGGGTCCCACAGCTCCAAAAGGTCATTCTCTGCATAGGGGGTATGAATGAGTGCCTCCCTGTTTGTTGATGTACCACATGACTGGTGGTGTTTGTCTGCAATCACTTATCATCAACTGGCCCTCTTTGAGAAATGGTTTTGAACTTTTAGTTGTTACCAGTTTTACTGCCAGCATTTCTTTTTAGGTTGATGTGCAGTTGAAGTTGATCCTGCCGTCACAAATGTCGCGCACGCATTTGTCCAGCATGTGTGCCCCCATCATACCTAGGTCACAAAGCGTCTGTTGTGATGGTCTGGCTTGAGATTTGACATCTCACGCGAAAGGGGTAGGCCTGGGTTTGACTTAGCATGCCTGAGCCCACCATAGGAACTCCTGTTTTAAGCATGGAGATTGGTGGGATTTCTGTTTCTAGACTGTGTCTGTGTTGGGACGCATAAATTCTTTAGAGCACCACTGTAGTTTTCTCATATGTAGTCTGGCAAATGGAACCAAGATTATGCATGATGCCATTAGAAGCCCAAAGGCCTGCAGTTGCTTTTCTTGCTGTTAGCTTGTTCAGTTTTGTTGAGTGCCAAGAGTAGAGAGAGTTCTTGCTTTGTTTTCTGTAGTCAGGAATGCCATTTGTTTACTATTACTGAATTCAGCGTGTCCAAAGAAGCAGAAAGTCCTTGTTTAGGATGGTATTAGCCTTGACTTTTGTAAAATTGACTGTGTATCCCAGTGCTTGTAGCAAGTAAATGACCCTATTGTATGGCTCTGTTGTCAGCTTGCTTTTGTTTGTCCCCTTGGGCAGCAGGCAGTTAAGAGTCCAGGTATGGGTAAATTTGAATTCCCTGAGAGTCTGCAATAGGCGATTAGCGTGCTGATGCCAGGCGATTTTGTGAAGATCTCTCTCTGGGGCAGTAGATAAGCCCAAGGGCAATGCTGAGGGTGATAGATGCTCTGATCCTGCAAGAAATCTGAGGTATCTTCTGCAGATTGGTCGAGATGAGGGGCGTGCAGGTATGCCTCCTTGAGATCTGAGAGTTACCAGCCAAGACTCCCTTGCCCAGCATGTGGGAAGAAGTTGCTGTAGGGTCAGCATTTTGAATTTTGGGACAATGATGGCATGTATTTATGGAGTGGACGAGGTCGAGAATTGGTCTCCAACTTTTTCCTTTCTTGGAACTAGGAATAGTCTAGGTAAGAACCCCTTTCCTTGCTCTGCTGCAGGCACTCTTTTCCACAGCTCTCATGTTTTGCTAACTCCATTATCTGGCATTATTAGAGCCTCTGTTTTTGATTTGGAGGTAGATTTGGCATTTCCTCTTTTGTGGACTGGAATAGTGTGGAAGTGAAACCCGTGTAACCTTGATCTATGGTTTGGCTAAAAATCCACTTGTCGCTTTGTTATGTAGTGCCAGTTCTTTGAAAATAAGGTTAACTTTCACGCCTAGAGGAGCTGCTATTTGTTCCCTGGTAGAAGCGGGTTTAGGGGTTAAGAATCACTGTGTAGTTTGTGTGTTGATGTAGTGGCAGTAGCCGTGTCTGTGCCTCTGTTGTTACCGCTTATACTGTGGCTTCCTCTGTGAGCACCTCACTCTGGATTGGTTTCTGCCTCTGGAGCGTCTATTCCTGCCCTTTGAAATTTTTATTGGGGAGTCAGGAAAAGGACCAATTTTTGGCAGGCCAGTTCCTGCTAAACAGCTTGGGGTTGAACCTGCAAGAAATCTTTAACAGTTTGAACAGATTTTGCCTTTTCTTCCATTTTCTTCATAACCTGCTGGAGCAGATGTACCAAACAAACTTGTCTTTGTCCAGCAGGAGCATCTAGCAACTTAGCTTTAACATGATCCGGTAAAGCTTGTTCCGCTAGCCATGCATGCGCAACCTTCTTATCACTGTGCCTGTCCATTGGCTGATCTAAATAAGGAAGCCTCCAGTGCATCATGTAGCCACATTTTAAGGAATGGTTTGCTAACCTGTTGTATGTTATTTACCATATCTAATACATATTTTCTTACATCAAGAGATTCATCGAAAGTGGTTAGTTTTTAGTTAACTGATCCAGCATAAACTCTTGGTATTGTATCATGTAGCTGACAGTTTAAAGCTCTAGCTGAGAGAAAGTAGCTGAAGTGTAGACCTTTTTTACCCCATCCTGTCCTAATGACCTTGCTTCCTTTCAGAAAGGAATAGGGGTTTTTAGCTATAGTGGTCGCCTGACTGCTGCCAGGGCCCTGGGATATAGTTTCTGGGTCTGCAAGTGGAGCCTTGTAAAGGTGAGTGATGAGTATCTGGCACCCTGTAAATTTTGTCTGGTTTGGTAGGGGCTGGGGGTAAAAAAGAATCTGGAGGCCGGAGCAAGCATCATTGAAGAAGCATCATCCACCACAGAGGGAGAACAGGGGGTATAGCCAAGGGGCTTGTGCTGAGGGAGGTGCAGAAAGGTCCTAAGTACTTTTTCTGGAGTCACAGAAAAATCCTGTTGCTGCCATTGGAACTGTTCTGCATGGCATGCAAAGAAGTTTCCCCAAAGGAAAATTCTTCTGGTGGGAAGCAGCTGGGATAGGATGGTCTTCAGCATCAGAATCTTCAAAATTGGAGAAGAGGCCTCCTGGCTGGTCAGTTATCATCTGATTCATCAGCAGAATCATCAGAGGACACTGGCTGGGGGCTCTGCCCTAGGTCTCTCTTCTCTAGCAGAGGCTGAGAGAGAGGCCCTGTCTGGAGTGAATTGAGATCCTCTAATTAAAGAAATTAAAATCTTGCTTCTGCCAAAGGTAGCTTGTTGAGAACTAGAAGAGGGCCTGGATGGGGGGTGGTTTGTAACAGGCACCTGTTTTTAGTAGTCTTAGCGGCTTTTAGCCCTGGCGAAAGGCCTTAATGGACGCATGGCTGCTGGAGGCCTAGCAGCACCCCGTGCTGGGGCCAAGGAAACATCAAGGGGATGGTGTCTGATAAGTCAACCACCGTGAGTGAAAGGTGGTAAAATTTCTGAAGTGGTTTCAAAGGTTGTAGCAGGGGCCTCCAGTTGTGGGAATAGGTTCAGCTGGCGCTTTGTTCCACCGTTTCGGTTTGGCCGGGGAAACCGAGGGAACACCTTGATTTGCTTGACCAAGGTTCCCGGCCCGGAAACCGCGGACCCATGAAGTCGGTCTTCTTCTTCGTTTTTGCCCAGATTGGGTAGTGGGAGGATCCGGCGGCATAACCGTACATAAAATCAGAACGAAAAAACTGTTCTGCTGAACTCCGACGGCGCTAAAAGCGTTAAGTGAGGTTGAAGGAAGCACAGGCGAACAGGCTGCTACTACGTAAATTAGGGGCTGGGCCTAAACTCAAGGCAGACAGTAAGAGTGAAATATTTATGGTATTGTTGTTTCCCACAGTTTAAACAATTGTGCTTTTCTGACATGGCTGAGGCGAAAGAAAAGTCCCCAAAAAAGGGGGGGACTTAGCT
>NC_056744.1:1841864098-1841879276 GCF_019279795.1 Protopterus annectens | reverse complement strand
TGGGTTTTGTTTTTTTTGTACTTGTTCAATGTTTGACATTACATACATTAATATTCGAAACGTAATATAGACCCAACATTTGTACCCAACTATAGTACAATAGCTGCATCCCTTACTGACCTAACTAGAAAAAATAAACTGGATAAGGTAGTATGGGCCATAGATTACAATCAGGCATTCCAAAAACTTAAAGAAATTTTGGGAGGACCTCTGTGTTAGCTAGCCCAGATCATGGCAAATAATTTTTGTGCAAGTACATGCTTCAAATTATGGGGTTGGAGATGTACTTAGCCAAGTTTCCTCAGAAGGAGAAGAGCACCCAGTGGTATACCTTAGTCGTAGACCTCAACCTAGGGAAGAATGTTATGCAGCTGTGGAGAATGAATGTTTAGCCACAGTGTGGGAATTCAGAAACTGCCACCCTATCTTTTTCGAAGAAAAATTACTGTTCTCCCAAATCCTAACCCTTTAATATGGCTAAATAGAGTCAGCAAGCAAAATACCAAGTTACTGAGGTAGAGTCTAAGGTTGCAAGCATATGACATGACAATACAATGCTGCAGTGGAGTTACTAATGCCAATGCAGATGGATTATCCAGGAGAGGAGTGGGTTGATATATTTCCAGGAATACCCATTTTTCTCAAGTGTCTTTTCAAGGTCACTTGAAAATTGTGTTTAGTCATGTGGGGAGAAATGCAAATAAATTAGACACTGTTAACTGTGCTAGCATGTCTGGCTGAAATTTTGTACATAATTTCAGATTAACCTGTATATTATATGCCAGCACAACTAGTTATGATATTTTAATAAATTGTTGTATGTTGATTAATGCTGTGTTTGTACAGGATGTTTTAAAGAGTTGAGCAATGTTCTGTTACATGTCTAACTCCACATGTCTGTGAAGATGATTCTAACTGTAGGCTATTTCAGTGTTAGCTGATCTGCAGATGATGTAATCAGAATGTTTCCAGCTGCTTTGTGTTCACTGTCAGAGACTGAAAGACAGGAAAGAACTTAAATAAATAGCTGTCTGATGATTTTCAAACAGTGCATTGAAAATAAGAACTGGGACAGCTGAGACAGTTAACCTAGTTTATAAAAGAGCCTGCTGAAGACAGCTGAAGTCAGTTGTTGAGTTCAGTTCAGTTCAGTTTACTGTACATAGTTGTACTGAGCAGTGGATACCCAAAGGACTCACCAAGAACTGTAAACCTGCCTTTAATCTGTTGTGATATCTAGTTTAGATCAGGGACAGTGTTCTTTAGTTAGATAGGAAATTATTGCTAATCAATCAGTGTTTTTTTCAAAATGTTAGATTTCTATCCTTTGGTATTAATTTCATTTTCCTGGTAATTGAATTCTGTTTGTTGAAATTTCTGTTTTACATTTTTAATTGTTTTGTTTATTATTTAATATTTTTATTATCTAACATTGTGGCTGGCCAATCAGTGATTTGAGAGTGCTTATACCTGCTTTGATAATTCCCGGGCCACTCCAAAAGCCTGGCTGCTTTAGGTCATATGCTACCATTTGTTTTTATACCTAATTTTAATAATTGGACACCCTTTTGAAAGGGTATGTAGATGCTCTGGTTGGTGGCAGCATTTTACCATATCATTTGGGGGAAGTGACACAGCTGGAAATCTGTGTCAAACTTTCCCAGAAGTGTTTGGATGTGTGAGATTCAATTTATTTAAGTGTATGTGTATCAGAGGTCTTCAACTGGTACACATTGCTCTGAAGTGCGTAATAAGGAGTTATATTTGGGGTGGAAAGAAGTATACAATCCAGTCCCAGGTTATACAGCATGTTCCTGTTGTGCTCTTAGGGAGAAATTCAGGAATATTACTCCTGTTTAAGGGACAGTTCCACACTGGAGCTCGCAATGAGGATTGAAGAACCTTAGTTACTGACCCTGGATAGCAGGGGATGTCAGCTATATTTGTGGCAGTTCAGGATATCAGCCGACATCACAATTACATCTACATACAAGCCACTGGGAGGACTTGTCATTTGTTTGCTAACCCTCATACAAATATTTACATACAAGTTTATTAAGACTATGTCATAGTTTCATGTAAGCATAGTAATCATGAAGAACTTTGCTGCATACTCAACTTTCTTAATCAGTTAAATGCATGCGGTTTCAGAAAAGTAGGACCCCTTACTAAGTTGGATGCTGTCCCTTTTCCTTGACCAATAGGACTATACTGCATATGATAGGATATTTAGCCTCAGGAAGTACAGTAAACCTGTTTACATGTAATCTCTTTGTTAATTGCTTCTTGTTCTTGGCTTACAGAGTGATTGCACTCAGTTGGCAACTGGATCTCTAAAAAGTGACTTGAGGGTGTACAGTGTCTCATAGTGGTGGAATGTAATAAGCTAAATATCCCCATGTTATCTTTCCCTACACTCAGTTACTATCTCTCCCTTCACAGAGCAGGTATGTGTCATATGGTAATACATTTCTACTTGTTCTAAGACCGTGTAAAAAGTATAAACGCTTTGGTAGTGTGTTATATTTGTAATAATTTCACCTATATAAGATATTCGTAGGTGGTGGTAGTAGGGTGTGTGTGTGTGGTAGTGTGTATATATATATATATATATATATATATATATATATCTAGGGATATTAATTGAAGATTCACTGAAACTCAAAATGACTGACGACAATCACTGAGTATAATTCACTGAAATTCACTACTGAAATATATTTTCACTGGTGCTATATATCAAATCTTTTCTCACTGTAGTAAACCGGAGTTAGTATATATATAGGTGTAAAGCAGCCCCACATACTTTAAGTATAAGGGCTATATCTGAAACAGTAATATATTGGAATTGCAAGCATCCATGTATATAGTTCAAAATATTTAAAATATGTATTCATGCTCCCACACACCCTTACTATATACTAACCCAGGGTCACAATTACAGTGGGGAAAGGCAATATATAACTTTCAGTGAAATGTGTTTCAGTGACCTGAGTTTTCAGTGTGAATTGAGCTTGAAGTAGAAAAGTGCACACTAATTTGACTTTCAGTGAAAAGTAGCCAGTGAAATGTCCTAGACCCATATATATATATATATATATATATATATATATATATATATATATATATATATATATATATATAAATATATATATATATATATATATATATATATATATATATATATATACAGACACACACACACACACACACACACACACACACACACACACACACACACACACACACACATATATATATATATATATATATATATTTATAGATAAATGTAATACTGTTTTGAGGTAATTGTTTGGGATCTTGTGATCTTATTCAAGTGGGATGGTGTTATACAGCCCATCAGTGCCAAGGTTCTGATAATCTGCTCAACACAGTTGTATATTCAGAGACACAGCATTACTGTGGTTCTCTTATTAGTTTAATCTCGCTACAAACTACTTTGAGCTTACATGCATACACCCTTTAACATCACTCTACTCTCACATTCTGTATTCTCTCTTGCTCTGACTCTTACCACAGTCCCACCATCTTTTTGTATAATAAGTACTCACCCATTGACTCAATACACTTTACAGCTTAGTAGAGTTTTATTTTCTCCTTTCATTTCAGAGAGCTTGTGGTCACTACATCTACGCACAAGTTTAATTGAGACTTTGTCATTGTTTCACATGTAAACATAGTTATCAAGTGAAGAATCTTGTTGTGTATTAACTTAATAAGTTAAATATATGCCTGCTCTTGTGAAACAATAGGGACCCCTTACTAAGTTGGCATACTGCTCTTTTGTTTGACCAGCAGACTATACTGTACATGCTAGTTATTTAGTCTCAGGAAATGACAGTAAACCTGTTTTGTTTGCATTTCATAGGTTCATAGGTTCATAGGGTTCATACTCTAGGTTATCTGGGGCAAATTATAAGCTCAGTCTCGGGACTTGTATGGCTTACGCCACCCTTTGATTTGAGTATACGCCCTTTTAAGGTTTAGTTTACTGTGCCTCTGTCTAATAGTGACATGGGAGTAATCCTGGGACAAACCATGATCCCCCATCCACCTATCGAGATTCTTCTTGAAGAGATTCAGTGAGGCTTTGTCTCACATGAACTGGAATTTTATTCCAGAGCTAAGGGAGCTCTCTGGGTTAAGTGAACCCGTCCCTCCAGCAAGTTCTATTTATTTCTGTGCTGAGGTTCAAGTCCCTCGAGCGTGGCTCTAAGGGATTTAGATTTACTGAGGTGGGAGTATGTCCATTAATTCTGGATTTGACATAGCTTTGTATGTCAGGCATAGATTGGCCTCGGGCGCAGGCGGTATGCAACTGAGTAGATTGGAGTTTTTAACCAAGCAGCATATGGTGCATCTGTTTGAGACCCTTGATCCTCTTGGTGAGATAATTTTGGGGTCTTTCTAATTGGTTGAAGGTATCGGGTAAGGTACATACCAAAAGGGGCATTGTATTTTAAGGATGGGCCTGAGAGGGATAGACAAGGCACAATTACCCTCTTGATCTAGATGTGAAACCCTTCGTGATGAGGTGGGCTATGTAGAAGGTCTCTTCTAACCACTTTTGGCAATGTGGTTTCTAGCTGAGAGATTGTTATCAACTTGGGTCCCCAGGTCCCCTAATAACTTTCTCTGTATTTAATGGCTCACCATGTTTGTTCATTGCTTTGTTTTGACTATAGAGTGATTACCCCAAGTTACAACTTGACCTATAAATTAACTGAAGGTGGGGTATCTCTATAGTAGAATCTATTGCTAAATATCCTCTAAGGTTGTCTTTCACACTCCAATCACTATCTTCATAGAGCACCTATGTATCATACAGTATTACATTTCTATATGTTCTAAGACTAAACAGCAAAGATTTTAGTAGTAGTGTTATGTTTGTGGGCTAATTTCACCTAGATTGATAACCCAGTGTGTGTGTGTGTGTGTGTGTGTGTGTGTGTGTGTGTGTAGGTATATATATATATATATATATATATATATGTGTATGTATGTGGGCTCTACATCATTTGTCAAAACCTGTTTGTCGACAACTATTCGGCCAAACCCAAAATCACAGCTCTTCACCTAATGGCTATTTCCATCAAACTTTTTGCACAGGGAAAAGCAACAGTTGGCCAACACTGAATTCCACCTCTTTCCCACCGTGTAAATGCTATCTTGAGTTTGTATATGTAGTTTGGGAGGTAGTGTTTCACCACATTATGGGTTGTAAGTAGTCTCAATTGGGTTTTTACATATTTAGAGTTTAGTGACGGGTGCTAAGTTGACAACTATTTCCCTTTCTCAATGTGAAAAAGTTCAATGAAAGAGAGGTTTCAACAATTTGGGTCTAGCTAATAGTTATTTGATAAATAGGTGTTTCACTGAATAATTGATATAGATATATATATATATATATATATATATATATATATATATATATGTATATATATATATATATATATATATATATATATATATATATATATATTATATATATATATATATATATATATATATATATATATATATATATATATATATATTATATATAAATATATAGATAGATAATTTGGTTGGGTACTGTTGTTCCCATGAATTATAATTGTTATAGTATACCTATCAGTGTAGTGCCATGTCTCTGATAATTTGATCAATACAGCTGTATATTCACACAGTGTGGTTCTCTATTAGTATACCCTTCTGCTACAACTACTTTGAGAGTACATGCATACACTTCATTACCATCACTCTTACAACAGTGTCAGAGCAAGAATACAGGGGAAGACTTGCTATATTTACAAGCCATCTTTAATTTACAGGAACTATGAGACAAAAAGCATGGGGTCTTACACAGTATAGAGTATTGGCTCCAGAGAACATTCTTTGTTACCAGGTGACAGTTTAGGGAGGGAGGTATTTGAAAAGCAAAGAGTTTTACCAAGGCCACATATCTAAGTTGGGAGTATGACTGGTAGGGAAAGCTGGGGTGGGGGGTAGGGATGTAGAAATAGTGGAGAGTAGAGGATGTAAGATAGGGAGTACAATTAGTTAGTAGGAAGTAGGGATGGGAGGGACATTTTAAGTCAGGGTGGGAGCAGAGGCATGACCAGAGAGTTTTAAGTGTTCCTTAGCAGCTGCTTTGAACTGTTTTGATTGTGTTAGTAACCTAATTTTTGGGGAAGTTTTGTTCCATGCAATAGTAGGATGGTAACTATATAAGTTGCACCCCATATTGGGGTCCCATGTCTATAGATAAGTAGTAGGTCTCTGCCAGGAGCTTCAAAGTGATCTAGATGGAGAGTAGTGGGATATATAGGAGGATACATTAGGGCAATAGTTCAAGGTTGGTATAATATAGAATGTATAATCTGGAGTCAGGAAAGAAGAAGTAGGTTGGTTAGTTCCAGCTTTTCAATTTACATGCTTAAGTAAGATGCAGTGATGGGTTTTATAAGTATGTTGGGCAGAGAATCTGGCTACCCTTGTTATAGGTTAAGTTTAGCTAGGAGAAGTGTTGAAATTTCACAATCGAAGAGCATTTGAGAAACCATATAGTAGACTGGGTAGGAGATAAGGTATGAGATAGGGTTTCTTTGGTTTTCTTTGTTTTGTATAGAAGGCCTAGTTTCTTGATGAGTCTTCCTAATGCAAATTGTTGATGTGCAAGTCAAATTTGAGTTGATTGTCAGTGGTGATTAACTCTAGGGAGTTTGGCACTAGATTCAGGTACCTCATCAGTGTCTTATTGGAGAGACAGTAAAGTGGAAAGTAGTTATGAGATGGATAAGAGTTTTGGGGAAAGAAGAGTAAGAGTTTGGGTTTGGGATTTAAGATTAATTGATTGTTGGTGAGCCATGTTTCCACTGGATGTAAAGGCTGCCTTGAGTAGTTGAGATTGAGACCAAAGTGAGAGTCAGAGATAGTGATCACAGTAGAATTCCATCTGCATGTTGTACAAGAGATGACTGAGTGCAAGAAGTATATAGTATATTAAGGTGAAAAATATTAAATAGCAGAGGACCCAGTATAATTCTTGGGGAACACACATTTTTACAGGGTGGGAGGAAAGAGTGCTGAGAGCCATTTCACTTACTGTAATCTATCAGTTAGATAGCTAGAAACCAAGAGACACCTAGCAGGAGAATTTAAGATTAGTCCCATGAAATAGGAGTAGAGGAGGTGAGATGGCATCGGCTGGGCCTTAGCGAGATCTAGAAATAAGCAGGATACAAGTTTGTTATTATCAATTTGAGCCCAGAAATACTGTTAGTAAAGGCTTATAAGGGCTGTAGTTGTACTGTGTTTTGAATGAAAACCATGCTACAGGGAGGGAGTAGGTTTCCTGTGTTAAGTATTGCAGAGTTTGCTTATATATACATTTTTCAAGCATTCCATCCTTCATCACCCCAATATTGCCTTACCTATCACTATTTAGAATAAGCAACACTAGCATGCAATAATCAACCATATATTCTTGTTCATATAAATTATACATGTTTTCATAAATATTTACCAGTAAAACCATGATATTGATCTTACTGTATCAGTCATTTATCTATGATGGCACAAGCCATTTCCATGCCAGCTTCTATTTTGCTAGGTTTTTCCACTTTATATTACTATCAATTTTTATTGTTTATGTATAAACCGTTTAATACTCATATTTACTAAAGTTATGTATTCTTGATTGATACATCACTTTGTATTGTTTGTAATGTGTTTTGTACTGGAGCTTTTCTCCCAGGGCCTCCACTGAAAAGGCCACTACCGCTGACACATCCCCCGGCAAACAAATGTAAAATAAATAAATAAATATGAGACTAGTGAGATTTATGGGTCTGTACCTTTCCAGGGTCTGTAGATGGCCCACCTTGTGCAGAGGGGATGACTGTTGCTGTTCTCCATTCATGACATGAAGCCTGTTTGAAGGCTGGTAAACAGTAATTACAGACGGCCTGATAGGTCATGTTTCATGACATTTAGAAGGCATCCTGGATATTGCCTGGACCCATTGATGCAGTAAGTTCGTGGGTCTTGCTTATTGAGAGCACTAAGGACCTGTTCCCTCAGCATGCTGGGATTTGCACTTGATGGTATTTCCTTAAGGAAAGTAGAGGGGAGACAGGGTGCAAAGTTGGACCTGAATCTGTTGGATAGTAGGCTTGCTGTATCTTCTGGCTCAGTATAGGTATTTTAATTGCAATAAGCCTGCACACAATTGGAGTATTGCCTTTGAGATTGTGGATATATCTAAATAATGCCTTGTTGTTGTCATTGGCCTGGGAGGCCAAATTTACCTCAGATTTGGTATTGGCTGACTTTATTTTCCTGAGTTGTTTGTCAGTTTGATGAAAGATTTTTTTATCTCGGATTTTCCTTAGTCTTCCATTTTCTAGTTATAATTTTTTGTCACTAGGACCAACAATATATGCAAGTGCTTGTTTAACCTTTTACTTTGCACTAACCTAATACAAAGTTCCTTTCAGTTCTAGATTTTCATCTCTCCTATTTTCATAAGAATCATGTTTAATGTCAATATGTACTGCCAAGTACCTACATATTCCCACATCATTTCTATCATATCTCCAGCAACATCCCCATATCTGTGAAAACATCTTTTCTAGTCTTTCTGAGTATAAAAAATTATGCAAACATTTCATGGAATTTTAAGATGTTCTGATGCATCTTGGAGTCTGGCCCCACCTCTTTCTAACAGGTTCATAACTTTATAGGTAAGTATTAGCCTACCTGTCCTTGGAGGCCATTTCTAAGGCCTGATGAAGAAAAATTACAATATCCCATTTTGTTAGAGAATGGCTTTACCTATCCCATGGTTGATAATTATATATTACCAGTATTGAGAATAATTGTGATCTTACCATAAATAATTTGAGAAGACTCCATACATGGGATAAAGCATTTAGGAGCTGCCTCTGTCCATTGGCATTACAGGGAGCAGTCCTAGGTAAATTTTCTGCTTTCCATCCACAGATCCAAGTTGCACTGAATATGGACAGGGATGAACTCTTTGTTTTATCTAGACAGAAAGTCTGTTCAAGGGCAATCTGTTACCTGTAGCTTCAAATTTTGTCTCACATCTTTGCCTTATTTACAGCATGCACTGTTCCTCCAGTTTCCAGTATAACTTTATAATTCTCTACTTTTTATCTTTTTATGTACTGACTGTTCTGTCATCATAAAAATCTACCATAGTTGGTCTGTTTCCCACTGGGTTCAGTTCCTTTTTAATTTCCTTAATTCCATTGTTAAACCCTAGTACTGCAGCTAATCTTTTTCCTGTAAGTTGAATAATTCCGCCTGAGCTTCATCCCACCTTGTAATTCACCCCGCCCCATAGTAATTGCTCTGAAAATCTTGGTTTCTATTTTCTTTTCTCCATATATTAAATATCCTTTTCCCCCCAATACTGTTCATTGATTTCTACTTCAAAACATGCTGGTCCTTCTTTGTTTTTGCTAACAGTACAATTTTTATCTCCAATATTTGGAAAAGTAGAAGAACAAAACAACAATCCAAGACACTTATGGAAGAAGGTAAGTCCACCTAAGTACTGTGGTAGTTCCTTTTCTTTACTATATAGCACAAGCAGAAATAATAAAAATACAGAATATATACTGAAGTAGAAGATAAAATAACTGAACACAAAGTTTTCATCCCACCTGGTGGTCAGACTTCTTTCAGGTAAAGGTATCTACTAAAACCAGTGCATTTAAATACAGTCCATGGTGCAAGCATTTGCTTAGTAATAAATACCAATTGGTGAGGACTATTCCCAACATACACTGATGATGCTATGAGGGTCCACTAATAAGTAATTACTTCCTTTTAAGAGTTTTAAAACATCCTCTGACTTATTAAAACGCAAGTAATATGTAAACATACGTAGTTAAACATATTTAAATATTTGAGAACCTTTTTAAAAATGTTGTTAAAAATGTTTGAACAATTCTAAACTGACGTATTTATTGAGGGAAAAATAGACATGGACCAATTCAACCACCTTAACATGTCAGCCACCTATAACCCTGTACTCCTTCTGTGATCTAAAATACACAAATGTATCGCTAACTCACCCATGAGACTTCTAGTAGATGCCAGGAATAGTATTACATACTCCTGTGCTAAATTTGTAGGCTGCAAATTTAAGAAATATGTTAAGAAAAGAGGCAATATGTAAAGATTCATGGAGTTTTTATCTTAACATCAATAAACTGAATTCAACAAAGACTTGAACTTCCTGACAGTCGATGTGAAGGACTTGTATTCATCAATCCCTCACCAAGAGGGTATAGAATGGGTCAGTTACATGTTACACAAGGGAGCAGCACCAGTAGTGGAAATCATATTCTGTATTTTTTATTATTTTTGCTTGTGCTATATTAAAGAAAAGGAACTACAGTACTTGGAGTGGACTTACCTTCTTCCGCAGGTGTCTAGGATTGCTATCCCCAATATTTGACACAGTTACGTATATAACTGTATGGATATTCCTTACCTTAATGCATTTCTATAATATCCCATAAGTTCAAATATGCTGATCTCTGACATCATTCCCCATGGGTTAATAACTTTTCCTCATGGATTCATATGGCTGGAGTTGCACCAAGTATAATAATTGAACCTGTGTGGCCTTAAAGTAAATTTAAAGGTCGGGCCATTAAAGACTCACCATTTACCTTGGAAATATTTATTTTTCCTAATGTGGTCTCTCTTTTTTCCCTTCCCAGAAAAAAATCCTAATTTCCATATGTATCTTTTTCCATACGTTTTGTCCAGCTGATAAAAGTAGGCTTCCACAACACAGAGTAATAGTGGCACTATAAACATATTGTTAGAAAAATATGTACTTAAACATGTATAAAGTTCTAGTTTAAAAGCAAATAGTATGTAATGCATTTTATTCTATTTTACAATATGGCAGTAAGAATGATCTTACATGTAATTGCTTGAAGCTTTGGAGCTGCAGTGTGATTGAACTCTGACCCTGGCAGTAGCAAGCTCAGCAAGCTTATGTCTTTTACTAATTATCTGCTGGGTTAGGGAAAAAATGAATGTATTAAGCATTGAAATCTTTCTTCCTTCCTCTGGGATGGTTGGCCTTGTGAATCTTATCGAAGATAAAGCACAGCTGCTAAAATTATTGTTGCAAGGAGAACAAAGAAGTATTAAGAACCAAACTGACTATTGTATTCGAGCAGGACTGAAACCTTGAAAGAGCAACATTTACAGAAAGACATTATAACTGACCAGGTGCCTTGCAAGGCTGTATTATTCTCATGGGAAAACTTTTAAAAAGTATAACCTCAGCACTTTCTTATGAATAGAATATTGTAGACTATAGTGATGTAGGTGCCCTGTGACTGACCACGTCAGTAAGGTGGGCAAAGCTAATTGTAAATGCTATAAAATATTGAACACTTCCTGAATGTAATTAGTCAAAATTCTATACTTGTATTGTATAGTCTTTTGCCTCCTGGTGTACACTAGTAAACTTTTGAAACTGAATCTCCTGTGTTATTGACTGTCATTTTGAAAAACCTAATGATTTTATAGTCTGATTTTAATAATTTTGATGACATTTTGGTCCTTCTTAGCCGGAATTCCCTTGGTAAGCTACAGATCAGAATACAACGGTGGTTGAGAAGCTGCGCAGGAGAAGGTACCAAAACACGGTTCTTCTTGAAGTGAAAAGACCTCCGACTGAATTGTGGTGTAAAGAGGCTGGCCACTTTCTGATCTGTGGCTGAAGAGCGAAGACTGGCCCCAAGAAGAAAACGCAGTCATAGACGGAGGCTCAGGTAGGAAGAATTTCCTCTTTACTTTTGTTTTAGATCAGGGACCAGGCTACAGTATATTGTTACTAAGATTTTTTTTAGCAGATCGGGAATGAATTGCAGTACTGTATATTTGGTCATAGATCAGGAAAACAGAATAAAGTAGACAGTCATTCTATACGGACTGAACAGGGGGAAGAAGATACCACGTGGTAAGAAAAGGGTTACGTAACAGTCTTTTTAAGACATGGGAAATCAGTGCACAAAAACCCTTTAAGATCCCTAGAAAGAGGCAAAATACATCAATTTAAAGCATGCGATATTTTGGTATTATACAAAATGTGTTAACAAATATGAATTTGATGGTAAACTAGAAAAACCCACTAGTTAAACTCCTTAAACAGCTTAAATCTGATGCAGGAGGTCAAAAAAAGCAGCACCAACAGGCATACCTCAAGCACACAGGTGGATTGGGGAAGAAATCGTGAAAACAGAAGCTTAAAATTAAAAAACATTTTTAGACAACAGAGTGAAAGGTCTGACAGAATCTCTGAAAAAATGGAAACTTAGAGCAGACTGGACTTGCATTAATCAATGCATACAACAGGAAAATGAGACAATAGATGGATATTATGCTAGATTATTAGAATGCTTTAACAAAAATTTAAAAAAAAATGCATTTTTGAAAGGTTGCTTTGCACCTATTAGTAGCTTATTATGAAGCATATGAAGACCATCGAACAGGAGGCTCAAGCCTTACTTGAGTATGCTAGACATGCGAAAGAATTTTAAGTAAAAAAAAAAAAAGCACAAGTCTTCACTGCTGAAGATGGAGCAAAGTATTTGTATTACAGTCAGGAAAAAGGGCAAGGAATGCCCAGGGGAAAAAAAATTTTAAAAACAGAAGATTTTGAAAGAAAAAAAAGGGAGTGCTTCAAGCAAAAAGAAAACATTTTCAAGGGATTTTACAATAAAAATACAGAAAAAGGAGATGAGGACTGACTATATGATAGTGAGGATACATTTAAAAAATAAATCACCAGTAACAAAATAGAAAGACAAATAAATGTAGTAGAAGGATAGAGGAAGTACAAAGATTAGATGAAAATGGGAAAAGAAATTTTAGATTTAGCATTGTTGAGCCTGGAGCTCTACCTAGCAGATACAAAACCAAAATTACACTTCTGGTGGGGGGAAGAAGTCAAATTCCTGTGTGACTCAGGAGCACACTTTGATACACCCTCCAAATTACCAAAAAATTCCGATCACCTGATTATATATTAGTAAAGCAGCAAATGGACAGCTATACAGGGAACCACTTTCCCCTGATATACAATAACTGACCCTGTTTCAGGATGACCAGAAAATAAAATAGTTGTTTCTGCAAATGTCCAGTAAACCTATTGGCAGGGACCTTATGCAGATATTTGGCATAGCAGTAGTTCCAACATGCAAGGGGATGGAAGCACAGAGACAAATGGATGCTTTTTTGGTGGATCGAGGGTGAAATTTTGGTACAGCCAGGACCTAGTTTGACTGGTCCAGGGCAGTAAAAAAAACTGATGGAGCCATCAGTAAGGTACCCTCCCTTGACACTGACAGCAGCATTTGTTACATTGTACTCTATACTACTGCCCCCAGGACCTATAAGAATATGAGCAAGAATTTTCAAAAAAACCTGCAACAGATTAATATTAAACTTTTATTGGGATACTGAAAAACAGTGTAGTAAGCTGTTCATTACCTCAGGAATTCATGAAATTGTATAACCAATAGAGTGTCAGCTTGACAAAAACAAAAGTGTTAAATGGGCAGACTTAGGAGAAAAAGTAACAAGATGGGAGAAACAGACTGATTTAGATGTCAGAACAAGGGATACAAAACAAAACTGAATTGGTTGACACAGACACCAGCGTACACTTGCAATCTAGTGAGGACAGCTGATTAGCATTTTTTTAAAAGAAAAAAAAAAGGCCTTGTGTAAAATTCCAACAACTCTGTGGTCAACAAAGGGGCAGATGTGGGGCTTATTCAAACAGCAGGACCAGTTACAATTACCCCAAAGTCAGCTTTTAGACCACAGAAAAGACAATACCTTTGAGAAAGGATGCAGAAGTAGGAATTAAGCCTATAATAGCAGCATTACTCAAAGAAGGAGTACTGGTAGAATCTCCTGATTCACCATGTAATACACCCTATTTCCTGTTAAAAAGAAACGGGAATGGCGGATGGTACAAAAATTTACAAGCTGTAAATAATGCAGTAATACCTAGAGCACCTACGTGCCAGACCCACACTTTGTTAAAGGGTTTAACCACAACAGAAGTATTTCTCTGTGGTAGATATTAGCAATGCTTTCTTTTCAATACCTATACATCCTGATAGTCAATATTGGTTTGCATTTACATTTCAGGGTAAAAGGTATACATATACTCGACTACCACAGGGATATTGTGAGAGCCCAACAATATTTGCACAAGAAATGGCTAGCAACCTGGCAGGTTTACCCCACGGAGGTAGTCAAATTCTACTTTATGTAGATGACATCTTGCTAGCAGCCCCACCCAACAGCAGTGCAGGGGGATACTGTAGCATTATTAAATTTTTAGAATACAAGGACACAAAGTAAACAAAAGTAAGTTACAACTTTGGAAAAACAAGTTAGATACCTGGGATATGTAAAATCCAATGAAGGTAGAATACTAGATAGAAAAAAAAAAACAGCAATTTTGCAAGCACCCAAACCAACAACAAGAAAGAAATAAAGTCTTTCTTAGGTACAACTAATTTTGTTGGAGCTGGGTACCCAAATTTATGCTTTTTAAAAAATGGAGAAAACAGAACAGAAATGGCTTTCTGCAGGTTGAACAGATAGCTTCTTCATTAGTTTTAAGACTTCCAAATTATCACAAAGTTCTTTCAGACCGTAGATTTTAAGCAAGGTACATGACATCAGTATTAAGCAACAACATGGGGATAAGCAATGCCCCATAGCTTACTATTCATCACAGTTAGACCCAGTGGTGCAATCTTTGCCTCACTGTGTACAACAGTAGTTGCAGCACAAAGGCAGTCAGGCTTCAGCCTCAGTGGTGTTATTCCACCCTCTCACATTGAGAGTGCCTCATGCAGTTGCAATAATTTTACTGCAAGAGAAAATCGCATACCTTTCTCCCGCTAGGCATCGTTCATGTATCTATACTGTACCAACCTCATATGACAATTAACAATGTATGACATTACTTCAATCCTGGGCACACCACACAGCTGCCTGCAGGAAATTGAACAGTTAGCTTTACCTAGACAAGATCTTTTGGGTATGCCTTGGATAATCTGGGGGGTGGGGGCATATTACGTGGAAAAAAGGC
>NC_056744.1:1841840984-1841863598 GCF_019279795.1 Protopterus annectens | reverse complement strand
GAAAAAATATTTTGGGACCAAATGTTAAAGATCCCATTTTTATACTAGCAATGTACATAGCATCACTGAAATTGATAAGAAACACTGGTCAATAATGTGTGACTGTTTCAACTTACTTAAAGTGATCAGGAAGACCTCAGGTTTTAGATAAAGTAAAAGGAACATCAAGAGCATTTTATATTTAAAGATGCTGCCAATATTGGTCTTGTTGGTATGGAGACCATTTTCCCTGCAATGCCCGTAGTTACTGTCGGTTTATATATCTACAGCTAATGCATTTGTATCTGATAATGGTCAAGTTTATAATTTCCGATGCGGTGAGTTGTTACACCTGTCATGTAGTTTATCTTGCTATCTGCCATGTATGTGGGTCATTTTATGTTGGTGAACTGGATAGACCATTTAAAGATCATCCCCCAGATTCATGAAGCTCGGCGCAAGGCCGGTGTAAGGCCTGGCTGGCGATCACAACATATAAATAACGCCGCAGCACCACATGCATAGTAATGAGTGTCGCTGCAACCACAACCATGCGCCAGGGCCGTGCGCAGCAGTCCGAGGAGCCTAACTAGGTTGCGGCTGGGAGGCGTGGCCAAATTGACTGTCGATGAGCAACCTAAAGTGCTGAATCTTACAGCCGCCTGCAATAGTAACGCACCTATCGGTGTCAGGCGTGGATAATGAAACGCCATGCAAGTATGCCACACATTACCCATCCACAAAATGGAGAACCAAGCTTGATACCTGAAATACAAAATGTTCCCGTTCATGGACAAATGATACTTGAATGCTGTCCCATTATGTGGTGCACTGTCAGCAGTCATACCCAGTGGAGGTGTACTGCATCATGTGTGCGCCAAATGCTGCAACTATTTATGGGCATGGTCACCAACAGTCCGGTGGTAGTGATAGTACAGCTGGGCAGTCATGGCCATATAACAGCCATAAAGAGCTAAAGACATCCGTCGCATCCCAAACACACACAAACATGAATAGTAAAATCTTTACAACAACGTAACCGTCCACATACACATAGGATGTATATGCAAATTGGAATATCCAGAAGCAGAACCCATGCATGCAAATGTAATACATAACGCTATGTACGTAACCCACCCATGCCGAATACCTAATCCAGCTAACTGACCTTGCACAGCTGTACACCTACCTGGGCAGTATACCCCATATGTAGTAGGAAGTATTGTCTAGAGCAGTGACTGACTTGCAAATCTCTTCCCATATGTCAACATCCCATCAGTACTGGAAATCCAAATGGCTGCATGTGTGATATTCGGCCCAGAATGTGTACATCCAGCGTGTGGTTATGACCTGTAAAACCCATAAGTGTTCACCGCCGGTGTCCGCAACAGCACATCTGGACAAGCATTATGTGTAGCCGGTGCTGATGAGTAGCTATGCAGACGCCAAAACGCATAATACAGGTGGAACAGCTGTCCACCATGCAGGTCACCCAACGAGGTTGCCACATGTACAGATTGTCAGGTGGGACATCACTTGTATGAATATTGGATTTGCGGGAAGCTTTTACGGCCAATGCAAAGAGATAGAATATGATATGCCAGAATGAAAAGGTTGTGCAGCATTTGAATAGCTTAAGCTATCCAATATAATAGTCATGTGTACCAGATACAAAATACCTGTAACATACAGAAGTAATGTGAGCAAGAAATATACTACTGTTAATATGACAGGACATATAGCGTGTCAAAGTGTTGACGCAGGACACAAATGTCAAGCAGGGGCCTCCTGCAAAGAGGAACAAATTACTAACCCTACCCCCCACTGGAAATATACGTCAGTATAAATACAGCCCAATCACACACCAACACCATCAGCCTATGACAGCAACAAAAGCTGGACAAAAGACTAACCTGATGCGTGCTAAATGAGGACATGTAATCAGTACTCTCCTGACATACAGTCATGAATAATAGTATGTACATCGCATGAAATGCTATGAAGGATGTGTGGTAGTCCCCAGTATTACAGAGAGTGCGTACATATATACTATGACAACAAGTACATATGTTCACTGTAACACAGCGCCTGCAGGTAATACATAGTTCAGTCATGTGCTACATAAATATCCCGCATTATGAATGACTACGAGGGAATAGTCAAATGTGAAGATAGAACAGCACAACTTATGGAATATGTATGATAACCAACACCACCCACATCATTGTATGCCAGCAGCACTGCTATTGTCAGTTGTCCAAGCACCATGTCTGTAAGCACAGACTGAATATTATAGCAATAACCCATGCCTGGGTGTGGGTAATGCTGGATTTACCACGGTTGGCATGGTTTTGGTCGAGCCTGAGGATAACAAAAATCAACGATGGTGACCGCGTACCCACACCCAAAGTGGTGTGCTATGCTCATAACGTGTTAAAATTCCAGCGGACAGGCCCAAAAATGAGTTATACTAATGGAAAGGTCCGAGGCGACCTGACCTTTTGCAGCCGTGTAACTCGACCCACCGCGAACGCGCTGGCCAATCAGCGCGCCGCAGTTTTGGAATAATAATAGGGGGTCATGGTATAATAAACATGGACAAACCGTGCCCATGCCTAGTCTGACATTCGTACGGTCAGGAGCAGTTCCTTACACTAAGCGGTTGGAATGACCCAAACTCTGGGCCTGACAATTAAAGACCTGCTGTGTGGGGACTATAAGTCTTTGTGTTCTGAATATCCTGTGGTTACATATATCACAGCCTGGTTCAGAGCATTAGGAATAGGGAATGTGTAGCAGCAGTACCACACTTTTCCAGCAGGAGAATGGATGCCTGTGATGTAGAGTGAGTGCGGGGGGATATGTTAATGTATCTATGTACCATGGGTATGCATATAAATGAACCAGAACACCACAGCGTGTAGTGGTCACAACAACAAGCCAGCGTGAATGCGTCGTTTGAATTACAGTATAGAACATATAAATGTGAGCGATGGTGTCGTCTGTGCCGTAAAGACGATTAGATGTGTAAAGGTGAAAGTGTGTTCCATCGTCCGTTAACCAGATCGAGATATATTACTGGTACTGTCACAACTAATACAGGCCACGTAAGCACAAAGACTCAGTAAATATATAACAACCCAGAATACGGATATGCATGTGTACGTAACCACAATAAGAAGTACAGAGTGCGCCTGTGGTGTGTGATCCGCTCACAGCAGAAATGAAGTGTGCCTTTACCTTAGTTATACATGTCTCAAAACTGTCAGCCTCTGAAAGTATGGAACCCGGACAATGCCATGCAAAATGCTGGTACAAATAGTGAGAAACACAAGATATGTGCTAAAACAAACATAGAAAGTGGATAGAATAATGGGTGTGTTAGTAGCAGGATTGTGAAGGGTATGCATTCGCTAAGACTACTTGTCAGAAGGTGCCACCGTAAGTCTCAAATGAAATGCCAGCAAATTGCCAGATAGACACAGGTTAATGTAAAACACACCTAAGATGATAAAGGGTCAACCTCCATTGCCTCTGCAGTATCTGTACAGTGGAAAGGTATGGTATGGTTATAGATATTAGGTAATCACAGACATTAACAAAGCAAGGTATGAAGCGAGGAGTTTGCATGTATGTACACACAGCAGACTATTAATATATATGACACATGGTATAAATATGCCAAGTAATAGCTAATATGGGTGAACAAACAGACATCCACGAATGGGAATATCAGCAGCAGTCAAAATCATTGAAAGCGAAAGTGACAGTCAACAAGTTCTATACTTTAAACATGCATATTGGTGTCACATTGTAGGACTCAAGAAATTTATACAATCCTTGTTACCTGCTGTGATTGATGCAAAAATGTGACAACCGCCGTCTGAATCAGCTGTATGCACTAGAATCAGGTGCAAGGTGATGACATGTAATCCATGAAAGGCTGGCCCCGTGACAATCCCTAGGTAGGTGCATATACGTGCGTCCACGTCTCAGTACATTAACCATGTGTAATGTGTACCATAGAAGGGTTATCGGGCATGGGAACCTGGGTATGAAATGAGCCTAGGTGTTGTTTGGCAGAGGTCGTAGGCCGCCCGTGGGAGGATGTGGGTATAGCACATGCCTTTATTCTCAATAATGGTGCAGTATCCACTGGATAATCACGAGCAATTTGGAAATATGTGACCCTATCAGTGTCCTGTGGGCGATTCCCTTGGATGGACATGCGTACGACCAAGATGGTACCCGCCAACTGGAAAACTGTCAGAATAACACAGCTGCAGTAAGGCATAGTACAGGAAATACCAGATAGGGACTATATTATAAATACCCCATACAAAGTCAGACTGTTGTGCGAATACTGAAAGCCTTCATGAATATATGGATATTATAGTGTACACTAATCATGCAATGGAAATATCAGTCACTATCACCTACCGCACAGTCCGTAATGCCTGGGCAGCAATCAACTAGAAAAGGCATCACTATGAAATGTAACAAGGGCAAGGTCAAGCGTCGGTGTACACATAATGACAACAGGTCAAGGGTTTGAAGGAGCTAACCTGTCCAAAATACATGTGCCGAACTGGTGATGCTAGTGGGACAGGTGAGAAGAAAGGGTGGCAGGATTGATAGACATGAAACATGTATGATCATACCGGAAAATGTGAATGACAGCGTGCTGCCTATGAGAGAGGGTCAATGTGGAAGAGTAAGAAGTAGACACAAGGTAAAGTAACCCCAGGGTGTCACGTGTCAACATAACAGTGCAGACCCCCATAGTAGATACGTGGGCCCCGCCACTGACAGCCCGTCTGAGACACACATATGTTACATGAAAGAACAATTAGTGTGGATAAGCAGATGTAGACCTGTGTGAGAATACAACTGTCTGTGGTGTGTCCTGCAAATACAAAGTAATAGCATATGGGCTGTCATGCCGCGCCCACACTGTGTGTGTGTGTAGTCAAGAAAGTTGGTGTGTAATTTGCCTCCGCTTTATGAATGTGCGCAGACTGTGTGAAGTTATGCCTCATATGTTTGCTGTGTTCACGTAACAGTAACAGTCTGGCACTCTCATGATAACTGACAGGAAGTAATGACAAACATGATGAGGCACCAAATCAGACAGAAATACCGCCTCATGCCAACATATCATTGTGCTCTAGCAATGTTTATGAAACAACATGTCAGCGGCTGATGTCTCACTATACATAAGGCCTTGTCCAGATATATGCTCCGTGAGGTGAAGTGTTATGAACAGAAACAGGTATGTGTACGACTTATTGCTATCACTGCAAGGTGATGAAAATGTGCCACAGTGATGACATAGAACAATAAAATATGTCAATTAAACAGCGTTATGAATTACCTATATTGACGCTTGTACAGATGATTATAATTAGGACCTGCATGCACAACTCAGATAGCGTGCACACATCATAAACAGGCAAAGATGCACAAAGTCTGTAATATGCAGGTACGGTGACAGTACAGCAAGGATAGCTGTCTGCCAAGATACAGCAGATGTCTGTGGTATAGCACTCCTGGAACATAGATGATTGCATGGACAATGTTTGGTTACGCCATTTGTTGCTATGTATGTGTGCAAATGTCGATACATGGGACAGACAGCTGTCCATGCAAAACTATGAACTCAAAGCGTATATATATAAAATACATCGAGAGAGAGATACAGACGGACGCATGTGGCAAAGCCGATGAGTGGAACTACACATCACCACTATCACACCACAGCATGATGCGTGAGAACACCCTGATGCTAACCACAGCAGACACACAGGCATTCACTAGTGCGTCTCAACGTCATGAAACACGAGAGATGTCAGCGGGATATGTGTGTTGCGATGTCTAAAACGCAGCCTCACGAACCCATGCGGCAGGGCATAGACACACACATCTGGCAGCTGGAATTGAGCCCTCTCACTGGCTGTGCTCAGTTACTGAACACAGCACTGTCAGAGGCATACTGGGTAGGGCATCATCCTTGAGAATGAGCGCTGATAACAAATGTGTTGTGGGGCATCTAAGCGTACTGTCTCAAACTTGGCTGAAATAAACACACACACACACACACACACACACTTGGAAGGGCCGGAGTTGAACCTACACCACCTACATGAACTCACTGGCATGATGCATTTACAGAGCACTGCGAGATTACTGGTACAATGTTGTCAGAGCATACTTGGGTGGGTGACATCATCTGCAAAGGAATGAGCGCTGATAGCAAATGTGTGTGTTGTGAGCATCTAAAATCATTACTGTCTCCAGGGCAGCTGAAACTACACACACACACACACACACTTGGAAGGGCGGAAGTTGAACCTACACCTACCTCATGAACACACCGGCATGATGCATTTTACAGAGCGATGCTACGAGATTACAAACTGCCCTGTCAGAGGCGCTGGGTGGGTGACATCGTCACAAAGGAATGAGCTGATAGCAAATGTATGTGTTGGCGATCTAAAAACGTACTGTCTCAGAGCAGCTGGAAACACACACACTTGGAAGGCCCAGGTTGAGCCACCTACCTGCTTGAGCACACAGCAGTGCATTTACAGAACCGCGCTACCGAAGTTACTGGCACAGCACTGTCAGAAACACTTCTGGGTGGGTGACATCTTGAATGACATTTGATGATAGCAAATGTATGTGTTGTAGAGGCGTGGCGTGCTGAGCGGCACAAACACACACACACACACACACTTGGAAGGGCGGAGTTGAACCACCTACCTACGCAGACACCACAGCATGATGCCATTTACAGAGCAGCGCTACCCGAGATTACTAAGCACAGCACCTCAGAGCGCCGCCTGGGTGGGTGATATCCGCAAAAACCGAGATGCTGATAGGGAATGATTACAGTGTGAGCAGTCACACAGCATGGCCACTATCCAAAGGTGGGCGTGCAATGGCGGTGCTGCCAGGTACCGCTACAATTTTCATCACAAAGTAGATATGGGATACACAGACAGTACACCCGCGAGAGAGAGCAACCAGTGTGTTTGATGCGGTATCGCGCATAACGCTTTATATAATTACGCCTGGATGGCCACCATGGCTATACAGGATCGTAACCATGGCGCATGCCTGGTATCGAGCGTCGGTGTCAGATGTACGGTGTGTCTATGAATGGCGTACTGGGCATGCTCACACATAGCATTGCAAAGTGCAAACATGCGCCCACATGGGTGTAATCACCAAAGGGCAGGTGTGGGTGTACTGTGTGTCCACTTACACAACCGTATTGGCGCGCCATGGCAGTTGCAAAAGGAAGCATGCGCACGGTGCCGCATCCACAAGAAGGGCGCAGTGTACGGCCATGTGCAACCAGTAATCCCATCTACACAACTGCTTGCAGGTACTCACATACTTAGCATTTGCTAAGTAAGTCCAACATGCAGATGGGTGTACACACAGAAGGCATACATGGGTGTAATCTTGAAAGGGCAGGAAGTGTGGAATGCTGGCCACTTACACAACATGAAACTGGGCATGCTCACACTTAGCAGTTGCAAAGGAAACATGCATGCACGAGGTATAATCACAGAAGGGCACAGTGTGCAATGTACTGTGTGTCCATCCCCTGACAACACTGGGCATGCTCACGCCATTTGCTGATGCCGTCCAACATGCTGCAGATGGAGTGTACACACAGAAGCATACATGGGGTACTGGTCATGAAAGGGCAGAGTGTGGAATGTACTGTGTGTCCCACTTACACAACATCAAACTGGGCATGCTCACACACATGGCAGTGCAGGCCTCCTTTTGCAGGTATAATAATCACCCAGAAGGGTGCGTGCGTGCATTATCTACACAACTGCTTACTGGGCATCTTTCACACATAACATTGCTAATGCCGTCCAACATGCAGATGGAGTGTACACACAGAAGGTCACAGTAAGTGGAAACGTCACACGCTTTGGGTGGTCACACATGGTCGCCTGACACAGATGACATCACAGGTGTCACTTGGTGCAGGTCACACATGCAGTGAACACCGCTGTCATGCAGCACCATGTCATCGGTGCAGCAGTAAACCTCGCGTTCGCGCGCGACGCTATGTCACAGGTCTGTATAGCAGTACTACACCAGTTGTGCAAGTACATGTACTAACGGCGTTAACTATTGATGTGTTCACTTATATCGGTATGGGACGATTCGTCACACATACCACGGCCCTGACGCTGTGACACGCGGCTGCTGCTGCTGCGTACAATGAACATCTGGATATATCATACATGTGATTGTCTGGATGTGTGCATGGACTGCACCATGACACATACAAAACCTGTGATGCTTACCACATACATAACACTGGCGTGCTCAATTCTACACACATGAATGGAAGTTGGACCCATGTCAGCGGAATGCTCCCACTACAGGGTGTAACACGGTGATGACTGGGACACATACTCTTGTATTGGGCACACTGTGACAGCTGTGATATCATACCACAGTCCCCATGTTTTATGTATGTAAAGCGCGTGCACAGCGCGGGCACATGTGGCGTGTACTGTGCATGGAGCAGCCATGCATGACGGTAACCCGATGTCCGCAACGTTGCAACAACCTACAGCGCCACCCATCGCAAGGGCGTGCTCACGGTGCGCCCTGAAACAACGCCAGGTATGTGTGTACATAATGTGTTTAACCTGTCTACATGTGCGATTTATGTCCACCATCCTACCGCATGCACTTTATTGCCTTGTTACGTGACGGTCTTTGAAGCATAATACGCCCAGCGATTGGTTATCGCATGTCACATAGCAACTGTAACACCTACCACCTCGTAATACTATATCAGCACATCCGTCGGATACAGTGTTGGTACACATAATGCTACATACCGCTGCATGCTACGTATCATGGCGGTGCAGCACCGACGCGCGGTGCCATGTATGCCACATATTGGAGAATATGTCCCGCGCACGCCCACGCTTGCACCATAGTGAGATCTGCATACCTCGGTGTGGGGAGCATGAATTTGGATGGTGCAGTACATGCAACATATTTGTCTCTGTATTACACATATTATGGTCACCACAATGTGTGTGTCTACATGTTTGTATGTCTGCTGCTTGGTGGCGAGGGTGTATGCTAATATGCAGTAATGAAAACACTAACCACACATGGTGACTATCCCGTGCTGGTGCTGCATTGCACAGCCTGTGATGCCATAGGTGTGAGCCATACTGGCTACCTGTGCATGTCACGCTCCCACCAGCGGCATGGGCGTGTGGGTGCACGCCAGTATTGTGAGGTGCGGCCACGGGCAGGTGTCCCCATCCACACACACTATAGAATTATGCGTCGTGGTATACACCCACGTGATTGCGACCATGTTCCTGTACTGTTACAGGGTCTGCTGCCTGGCGTGCCCTCACAGCAAGTGACCTCAAGTCAGTGGCCATCACGCTGTGCAACACCACATATGTCACCATACCTGTGGTGTGTCCTGCTATGTATGTGACGTCTCTGTCCACTGCCAGCCTGTGGCACCGACCACATCTCGCGTCAGGTGCAGTATGTCTTGACATGTGTGTATCATAGGTGTCCAGTCAGGTTGGTACATATAGTATGCAATGTACCAGATGTGCCTGAGAATAATCCACAACTGCGGCGGGGACGATAACAATGCGCCTGTAGGCACATGCAGTGCTCTAGGAGGGATTCAGGGTATCAGAACCAACATGGTGCTACACATGTAACCGTCACATACCGTGATACATCACAATGCATGCTACCTGCACTACATGGTATGACTGCATGTTGACAGTACACAACCCATGTCTCTTGCATCTGTCGATATTCATACACAACCTGCAACATACACATCCCGTATGCACCTTTGGGTATCATACACCTCTCACTATCCTGTCCACCCTGTGCATCAGAATTATATTTGCATAACCCTGCACCGATGGTGTGGATGAGCAGGATGCGGCAGAGGCTTCATCATATACTGGTGATATGTTTGCCAGGGGCATAGGCTGCGCAATGGATAACATCATGTGTGTGTGTGTAAGGGCGGTGGGTTTGCTGGACATGTCTGTGCAGAATGCATGTGGATGGTGGAGCCCTACAGTTGTGTCTGCTGTGTGGTATGTGTACACAGTTCAGCATATGATGCCTACCACGGGGTATAATTGACAGCCCCCAGACATGCGATTACAGGTTGTACAGCTCACTGTGTCCATCCACGTCCCACGTAATACTGCCTGCCACCAGGGTTTACGGGCACTATCAGAGTAGGTACAGAGTAATACTGTCTGATGACACATATCGCAGACCGTGTCGCGGTGGGCCTGCAGGGCCCGTCACGTGGCCTGCTGTGTCTGGTGGCAGCCAGACGAGGAAGTAACTACACTGCTACTACGGCGCCGCGAGTTGGCATGAGAGGTGGCCGCTGCGTCGACCTACACTGGGTGTGCTGGCCTGTACGTGTCTCGCCTCATCCCTGGTGTTTAGCACAGACAGCTCACGCTCGCGGATTGCCATGCCTCGGTCAAGGATTCCAGCATTTCATCTGTCGCCTATCAGTACATTGTAATCTGCTGTTGAGCATTTGCCAATGACTGGATGTTGTCATTAGGGTATGGATTGCAGCCCTCTGCAGCCTCTGCCCTTCTTGGTTCTGCCATTCTGCACATACCTGTACCATTACAGTCCCTGGAACCGTCTGGGTGATACCAGCACTAAGCCTGTACAGGTGCACATGTCTGCCAGAGGTCCTCCTACGAGCAGCTTTCCAGCCACATGCCTGTGTGGCACATCACCAATCGTACTGGCAACATGGTGTGTAATCCACCTTCTGTAGCCACCACACATTCCTGTTCAATGCCAACAGGCGGCTGACTGTCCTTCCTCCATAGACGCGGTGATGTGGTGTAATAGCATCAGAACTGTGTGCTGAGAAGAGGGGACATGGGTGGGATGGTAACCAATGGCACAGATTCAGCCCTGATAACCTGCCTGCCACCTCATGCATATGGTCATCACCGCTAGTATCTGTGAGACACTAACATCAGATGGACCGCAGGAGGTAGCACCTACACCACCTGTGAATGCAAGAAATACCTTAGTGCATTACACAGACACACTGAACACACACAGACACACACAGACACACCATGCATGATATTTCAGATGGCATGCAGCATTCCTACAGCTGGGGAATGCAGCTCAGGCGATAATAGTGTTAGTATGCGCATACCACCCTGGGGTGCACACTACATCAAGCAGGTGTCCTTATCAGTAGTCATGCAGTACACAATCTTGGTGGTTGCATCACCGTGATACACCATGTAGCACGAACAGGTTAACAATGCACATAGCTGGCGTTACCCTTGACATGTAATCTGCTGACATGTGCAATGTATGTATATGTTTGACACAATAGTGTCTGACACACAGCATCTGTGGGCTTCACAGTGCAGTGTTGTGTGTACAGCCTACAGTGAATGCATGTTTAGCAAGTGTTCATGGTAAGGTTAGTGTGAGGCCATGTACATAGCTATACAGTGTAGATACAAGGCACTGTGCCGTGCATGGTAACATGACACATGTGTTGCTGTACAATGCATAACATGGGCGCATTGCATTGCCATGACTGCAACACAGTCATGCTGTTCCACAGATCGTATATAGTGAGCATCGGTGACACCTCTGGTAACTGCAGACAGGCATTCGGTTGTCCGGTGTAACATCAAATGTACAGAGTGATTCACTACATTTATGATTGCTATGTGTGGACAATGTGTGCAGCAGGGGTCTATCCATCAGATGTACTGTGTGGCAACATGCCTGTGGCTATCACCCATAATACCATGTGTGAGCGGGTCTTGAACAATTGTGTGATGGGCATCTTGAACACATGTCTGTGGTGTCCCATGACATACACCCATACGTATCCAGGTTGTCACGTCACAGGGCTATGCGAACAACAGTGTGGATATTTGTTATGTCGGGTCTACAGTCATGATGGTGACAATAACAGGCAGAACACCACATGCTTGGGACATGTCGAATTGGTGTGTCATAATATGCACACAATGCAGGGGGCATATGTCTGTGTGACACCTGTTATTACTGCCCATATCACAACTCACTGTGTGGTATGTGCGTGCCACAAATGTTGTTACCAATGCACATACTACATATGAATCATTAGAACTTTTCCACCGTTATGCATAGCTGATACATATACATTGAAAGTACTGTGGTTTCATGCGGTGTATAATAATGGTTGTATCTATTGCACATGGGTGGCATGTGTGTATGTCTGGTGGTGCAACCTGTACTAGCGTGACTGGAACAAAACACACGTGTTCATGTTATACCTGGCCACATGTAAAATAACTCTACACTGTAACATGCACCAATGCTGACAGTCTCTCGATGGACCCATGTCATCGACAGCCAGAGAGAGTACCTGTATAAGGTGGCAACAGTGAAACATTATCCATGACTTTATGACAGCCACAGGTTACTGTGCGTGAACACATTTACCTGTGTGATAGCATATGGTATGCATGTCTGCATACACAGTGTAGCATGCTATTATGCAGCTTGTACCCATATACCTGGCATGTGTTGTTATATTTTTGTACCGATGACACCTGCAACTACGTGGATATCAATACTCATATGCGGACTGACTTACCAGGCAACTCCAGGCATTGGTTGGAGACACCCCTCCCTTTGGCGTGGTGTTTCACATGCTGTTCCTGGGTGTCCCCAGACTTCAGCCATTAGCTCCTCTGTGTGTGAGTGGGGGCTGGGCTGGTGGCCCTGCCTGTTCCACCTTGTTCTCTAAGCGATTGCAGTGGCACGCTGTTTATGCGTATCGGTCCGTGCGGTGTCCTGCGTACCTGCTGGTAGGTGCTGTTGTTGCCACCCATCATTCACCCTCCTGCGTATGTCCTGCCACAGGTCATCCTGCTGCTGAGCATGCTGTGGCACATGGCTGAACAACTGTCTGCGAACATGTGGAGCAATGAAATTATGACATCATCCTCCTGGCGGCGGTGCGGCGTAGCATTATCTATAGGGCGCAGTGGTGACCGTCGCTACTAAATGTACTGGCATACCGCTGGTATACATTGCTATGACATGCTGCACAATGCGGCATCATGACACTGACACAGCTGGCGTGTTCTGTCACCTGTCACACCGTTATGCAGTGGATATCATATCATATCTCTGTGTCAACTCATTACAGTGTACCATGATGGTAACTTGCTGTGACCATGTGTGCCGCACCAAGTCGCGGCCCGTGCTGTCCATTTTCCTTTCCTGGATACTGTATGTGTCACATAACACGAAGCGCGGCATTATGGACTTTAGCAGTGACACTGCACACGCACACATGGACACCTGTACATGCATTTTGCGCGCATACCGCCAGCACGACTACGGGTCTTGAACATCCTGCCATGGCTCGCCTGTGCGCATGCTGACCACATGGGACAATGTCTATTCATACCGGCATTTTGGGGATGAATAAACATAACGCCGTCTTGACGCCAATTTACCGCCTGTCACAGCAATTGTGACAACGGTGCTGTTACCCATTACTAGTCCAGTCAGTTGATAGTGCATGTACCCATGTGGCATCACACCGTATGACTGTGATGACGCTGGCCTTGATGGACGGGGTTGCATGGTATGGCGGGGTATATCCATATGGCGCAGGATGTGTCAGCCTGTAAATGATATTAGGGCGGTGGTTGTCAAAACCCACATATGTCATTTATAACAAATTATATGGATATTTGCGTAATCTCGCGGGTATTTACAAAGTGGCGGCATGCCATGGGTAAGTGTGTGTGCATTCTGTTGTCGCACATGGCGCCAACATTACACGGTGCTGCTGTAATATTGTTCCGGCTTTGGTGCTGTGCTGCGGTGTTATCGTGCACTGGATGGTACCTGACCTGACATGGGTACCCTCCGCGAACTACCTCCGTTTCTGCTGTCATCACCATGTCGGTGGTGCACCGCAACACCATCCTTCCACATTGACCATGGTGGCACAGCCTAGTTATTCATTTTGGGGGACGGGATGTTCGCCATGGTGACAATCTTCGGTATCATCCATCGGACTGTGCCACCCAATACCTCCACATGCATTAGTATGTTGTTGTAACACTGACATTCTTTTCGGTCGGTCATTCAACCGTACATACACGGTGCATAACATTCTCTGTAGCAAACTGTCAGCAGTGAGGTTCAACATACCGTGTTCAACTACGCGGCTGGCGCTGATGTTCTGTGCACATGTCAACACATTAATAACACTGTTCTACTGCTTGTATGTTGATGCTATGCACATGTCACTCTGCATTGTGTTGTTCTGTCTGTGCTTGACACTAGACGCAAAGGTATTTGTAATCAAATATACATGCACGCCCTGTACAGCTATACTGCTAACATCTCAAGTGCTAATGTGTCGCGGGCTGCGAAAGTGATGGCATTGCCGCCTTGCCATCACCTCTTGGCAGTTTTTATTATCCGCCTATGTATTGTATGGTCAACCACACCTGTGCAGGACGTGTGAGCCTGTGCGCTACTGATTACCTTTACCCATTGCGCGCGCATCACACAGGTACACTGGCGATCGCCATACGGCTGCTGAAGGTATGACGGGTGTTGTACCACGCCAACGCACATATCCTGTGGGACGGGTACGTATGCGAGGCATGTCCAGCATCGCATTCTCGATGCTACCCTATGCCAGCGGATATGTCGTACGTGGCAATACGGCAACTGTCATGTGCGGTATGCCAGCAGTACAGCCTGTGGTGATGTGCTTCTGCATCCATATGCCCATAACAACTCCGTTGCATCTTATACTGGCCTCATTGGTGTTCTAACAGGTGCATGTTCATCAGGTTCATTGGAAGGGTCTGTCACACATTCATTTATTTGTACATGGTTTACGCCAGCCGGCTTAATAGATGGGAATCATAGTAATTCATGGGATATCATATTTGTACATTAGAGCGGCATATTTCAGCCATCATATACCCGCTACATGACTGTTGGTCAATAGTATTGGGTGTTCTCACGATCTGCATTAGTCACACAATGCGAGGGCTACTGTTACTCATTTTGAGGACAGGGTGCTGACAGCGATTCGGTGATGCTGTCGTGTGACTTTGCACCTGATGGTCGCCTACCAGGATGTGCTTGACTTGTTCATCACTACCATCCGTGATCCCATCATCTACAACAATGGACATTCCTGCAGAACAGCATTATGCAATATGTCTGTACTGCCAACCACTGTAGGCACCACTGGTGGCCCCATCGCGACAATAACATCACCGGTGTATCCACAGACTCATAGGTTACAACATTCTAACACACCGGTCACCGGGCAGCTCTGTTTAGCGAATCACAATGCAAGTTCACACATCATGTTACACAGGCCTTATGCACTTAGATGTTGCGGACGGGTGAACCTCTGCAACTCAACCTACGCACATGACATCACCTGGTACAATATCTCTCATACATGTGTTATTGTGACTGCCCTGTGATGGCAATACACAGACTACGTGTGCTGGGACATGCAATGTTATAGCCCTCTGGGTGTGTGTCTAGCCATGGTGTACATTGTGGTGGACACAGAACACTGTACATTGACCTACTGTGTCATTGCAACGGTTTACTATATCTATTGTTGTGTACAGGCATATGGTATCGGCTGCTATGACAGTCAGGTCAAACACAATGCTGGCAACGCATGACCTGCAACCCATCAGCCTGGGGGTAGAGCACATGCATCTTCACATGCTATACGCCTCTCTGGCAGTTTACATAACTTTGTCACCGGCAGGGGCAAGTAACTGTAAGCACGACATGGGGTCCATGTGGAACATTAGCACTCTTCCTGCAATGCCTGGCGAGCACACATACTTGCCACTCACATGTCTCTACAGTGACTGGGACACTGCCTCTATATACACAGAACACCTGCGATAGCGGATTGTACGCGAGACCCGTGCCTTTCAGGCATACCTGGACCAGAACACACACAGATGAGGGGTTCACACATCACGTGTTTTGCACACATCCTGGATAGTTGCCCTTTTAATGCATCATAGGTGCTCAGCAACGAATAACTGTGTTTTTGACCGCCATTGTAACAGCGACAAGTCAACATTTTACACCACAGGTTGTACCTTCTGTGTTGATATAGTGGACATTGGGCCTCGGACGGCTACTACTGATGTGTGACAGTAACCCACTTCCTGGGATAGACACCCATACTTTTCCATGCTTGAGTCATGCTCAACAAAGCTGGATAAAACAATACACAATACACATACAATACCTACCCTTAGCATGGTACACCTCCATGTGACTGGGTGACACACTGGGGTTATCCTCTTTGGTGGGTTCAAACATATGCTGCAGCCTTGCTAGCCACATCCTGAAACACCATCACAGCATACCGCGGAACATGTGTACTACCAACTACCTGGGCGTCTGCTGACAGCAGTTGTTAACATCATGACGCGAGCAGATGGACGCCGCTGTATGCTGACGCTACAGTGCGCCAGTAGCAGGAATGATACTGTCACAGAGACATGGCGGTGCCCGGCCAGATTGACAGAGCGCCACTGTGGTGATCATGTTTCCATGAACGCGATGTGCAAACACAGGTACAGACTGTTGCACACTGGTGTACATTCACATGTGTGGGGTGCATCACTTATCAGCCACAGGTGGGTCCACAGGTCCATCACATACTCAAGGCTAACTACCTAAACGCAGCTGCACACATTGCGGTGTGGGGCCTCAGAACGTGTGGTGGTATGTCAGTGATATTCTTGCTCATCTGATGTCTACAACAGTCCAGCCAAACATTGCAGACCGAGGGGGTAATGTTGGCAGCGTGCCAGGCGATGGGCGGCACTTACCCGACAATACACCTCACGCTCACTACAGGGTGTAATCCGTACATGAGCACTTGTGTCCTGTGGTCAAATACGAAGTATGACTTCTACACACAATATACAGGACACTGGCCCAATGTCACCTTCAATATCCCACCAACCTGTTGTTTTGTCTCCACCAGGCCACTATATTCACTGCTAGCCTTTGTCGACATTGAAACCTGAATGCTGCACAGCAGCATTTATCCACAAAAAGGTGGCACTGCATTGCCGAGTGGGACTATAGTCCCCCCTGACGGGACCATTCTGCATGGCATGGGGCACATCATCAGGTTTTAAAAAGACATTGATGACCTCCATCCTTTCCTGCACCGGGTTGGGCTTGGGGGCCACAGGCACATACACATGCGGGGCCCCTTTTCATACAGTTGCAGGGCAGTTTGATGGTCGGTCAACACATCAAGTCCTCATTGCCTTTCAGCACCATTCCACATTCTGGTATTGACAACATACACATCCACCTGCACATCATACCCTGTGTCTCAGGATGTTATGCTATGTGGCTCATGGCAGGAAACACAGTGGTGGGATACCATAGTACCTACTACATGTCAGGTACATATTGCATTACACAGTCCTCAGTCATAGGGCCCTCATGTTCACTATATGCTTACATACAGAACATGCTGTCACAGAGTACTGTCCATGCCTAGTTTCAAACACCTACATACCAAGCACCATTATTGCTCCACCAGCTCAATGTACCAACCATATGGGTGTCAGTGTGATAAAATCATATGATATCATGGCATCAAGATGCATGACACAAGGTGCATGCACATCACCTTGCATAAAAACATTCACCCACTGACTATCACATGGATATGGTCCCCTACATACATATCACATTGTACATGGTTGCAGTACACACATATGTCCACACAGTCCTGTGGTTACCGTATTCCACTGTGGCATGGATATCCTTCTTCAAAGGGCCCCACCTATCTGTACTGTGTGTGATGCTGGTACATAGGTAGCCATTGTACCTTTAACTACACACATCTACACACATCAAGGGCAATACCACATTTATGGTGTACCTTAAAAAGCTACAACTTTAACCCCAACATTGACATGCCATGTTTACTGAGCTCAGACAGTTTACATATGCGGCTGAAACGGACAAAACATCTGTACACATCTGCATACCACATACTCAGGGTGTCTTTTGCTCTGAAGGCCCAGTCCCCCCATTATTGATAAAATACTCCTCATCATCTTTCGGTGGGCACTGTGACAATGCTCTGGATATGTGCACACACACCCCCTGCATTTTCTTCTGTGTTACATCCACAAACCCAACACACCATGCTGTGGAACATAGGTCCTGTGTACATCCCCAGGGACACACAGTAGCACTGTTCATGTGATACCTCCCTTGCTGTTTGGGTGACACATGTAGTCCTGGATCACCACAGCAGCTGTACTGTGTAGAGGTGCAGTTGACACCTGCCCCTGCTGTTCACAGGACACTACCATGGGAGGTGCCACTGTGTACACTGTACATGTGTTACACATGGACTTGCCAGACTGCATTGTAGCCCACTATGCACCTGTGCAGCTACTACAAGTCCTTTGTGCATGGTTACTTGGTGTCCCTTCCATTTAGATACTATCATGCTACTACTATGTCCCATACCTACAGGCCATATGTATCCTGTTATTGTACATACCAATAAGCAATACCTGTGTTATGCATGATATGCCTGTGATACTGTGTAAAATCTGTCATATCTACCTGACAACTATACATTACACATATTTCACATAGTATCCCCCAATGCAAGCATACTTGCCGGGGCCCCACCTTACATATGTCATCAACGGTATATGCCCATACACATGGGGCTGTGACAGTATACATACATGTACTATCCCCCGCTATGGCACTTCCTTGTTGGACATCCCACCAGCAACAGCGGGGGTATGGCATTGTTCTTTTAATGCCCTCCTGTAGCATCCCTTGTGGTGTCTCTGTGTACATAAAGTCCCACTTCTGACACAGTTTCTACAAGCTGGTATGCTCAGCAAGACATCACTACATAACACCTTTCACCACTTTATGCATTAGGACAATTAATTACAACCACCATTCACATACAGTACAACTTATTAATACAGATCATGCTTTCACAACCTTACATATTGTGTGTTCTACATACCTTGTTGGTGTTTGGTTTAGTTTTTTTCCCTTTTGTTTTGTTTTCATTGTTTTTAGTATGAGCATACGGTTTGAATATCTGAGAGTCATCCTTATATCGCGATACCTGCAACATGTGTTCATCCCCCCAATTGCTGTTCCTCAGTGATAATTACGCATATCACCTGTGCATCTACTCCATTCGACCGTCACACTGGGGTTAATTGGATTTCTCCACCTGGGCTTTTATTTGCCCTATTGTGGGAGGTTGTATTTGGTTATGTGTAACTGCCTGCAAATGGGGAAAGATATTTTTAAATTTATGTCATCCTGGTTGTTTACAGGGGGATTTGGTTAAATTGGGGGTCCCCCCCCCCAAATGTGGGTATTTCATTCAAAAATTTTAAAATGGCTGTTTTTTCCCTTTTTACGGTTTGATCCCCTTTAATTGTGTCTCCCCGATAGTTGTGGTTTGCAATTCTTACGATGTTGTTTGTGTGCTATTACGGTTTGTATTCCTTTTTTTATTAAGTGGGGGTATGGTTTTTACGTCGGTAAGGTTTTTGGGGTTTATCCTCTAACAGTATAGTTGTTTGTGCCCATCCCTCTTGGAGATTCAGTTTTGTCTTTTGTTATGGGTTGAGGTTGGGCTTTTTAAATTTGGGTTTTGAATGTCCAGGGGTTGGCAAACCCCGTAACTTAGGTTTTGCCTATTTTTTAAAACTTTTTTTTCCCTTTTATATTTCTTTAATAAATTTTACGGGCCACAACTAGGGGTTTTGAACTGGGAACACCTTTTTCGGCAACCAGCCCGGGGGGGCAAATTTCCCACTTTTCTAATTACTATCCAGGTTCTACCCTACACATATTTAAAACGCCCTTTTTAACTTTGGGGAAAAACCTGTGCACCACAAAATTTTTTCTTTTACGCATGCAGGACACACCTAGCCAGGGGGGGTGCACACTACCTGTGACTAGAGTAAAAATCCTATATTTACATACCTACCCTAATATTTGTCTGCCTTAACTTGGACCCAACATACACATGTTGCGACCAAAATTAACTCCCAGTGCCCCGGATCCCCACACAATATACGGATAGGGGGAAACATCCTGTACTAAACCCCTCTAATTCCCTTCTATCATATATATTAAGTGTACTTTACATATTTTTTTTTTATTAAAATTTATTTACACTTATGGTTGGGGGACCATTTTTTTAAACCCCCCAGATGTTCAGTTGTTTCACTTCTTTTTTACAGTTTGGGTCATTTAGTCACCATTTCCCCTAATTCCCTTTCTTACTGTATTATATTTTGTATATGTGCATATATATATATATATATATATATATATATATACATACATATATATATACATTTCAGCGGGCACAACCGCCATATGCTGTAGGACTCGTACTGTTCAGGTGTTGGCCATGTTACTGGCTTTTGGGGTTTACAGTGTTTGGGGGCTGCCTATGTAGGAGTCACACATGGCCACCCATACATTACAATTTACAGGTGGTCATTTTGTGGCCTCCATTTCACTGTGTGTGCAGGTGGGAGGTGTCAGTCCATGGGGCCTACGCTGTCAGAGTATGTGCTATCGTTCCCTCTTTGCCAAGGCTAGGCATATTGGGTATGCCTCCATTGCTACTGGGGCTGGCACAGTGTGTTCATGGTCTGAACCCTCTGTGCCTGGACTGGCCTTGGCATTGTGGTGGGCTTTGTGGCCTTCACCATTATGTCCCTGCACCCTGCTTCCGGATCATATTATGTAGCATGGCACATACTATGAATATGTGGGCACATGTGCCTGGAGAGTACTGCAAGGCTCCACCAGATGTATCCAAGCACCAGAACCATGATTTCAGCATCCCAAACACATGCTCTATGATTATTCTGGTTTGTGCGTGTGCCTCATTATGGCATTCTTGCATGTGTGTGTGTGCATTTCTGATGGGAGTCATCATCCATGGCTCCAGTGCATAGCCAGCATCCCCCACAAGATGGCCTTGTGGGATGTCCCCCCTGACAAATACCTGATACAGCTGTGAGGCATGCCAGATATGGGAGTCGTGGTAGCTTCCAGGGCTGCCAGCACACACATCCATGATAATGCCCTGGGCATTGCACATGACCTGGCAATTGATGGAGTGGAATCCCTTGCGGTTTATGTAGCATCTACCCTGCTCACCAGGTGGTGACTTGATTTGTATGTGCGTACAGTCTATCGCACCCAGTACCTCCGGGTATTGTGCCACATGGTGGAAGTGGCGCATATTGCTAGCCAAATCCTCCTGAGATCTGGGGAAGTATATATGCTCATTGGCATGTGGTAACATGGCATCCAGGAACTGGTGTAGTACCCTGGATGCTGATGCCTGTGAGATGCCCATTATATCTCCAGTTGGCCTTTGAAAGGTACCTGTGGCCAGTATTCAAGCTTACACATACCTTTGTGTCCACTGGGATGGGTTCCCCTCTGTTGTTTCTTGTTCTCAGGCGTGGCCGGCACAGCTCCACTATTTGCTGTAACATGTCCCTGTCCACCCTGTAATGCTCTACTATCTCCAGGTCATGTAGCCCCTGGTAGGTTACCCTTGGTCTGAACACTCTCCTTCTCCTCCGAGGCCTGCGGTGGTTGTCGGCATCCTCCTCCACAACACCGCCTGTCTCTAACACATGCTGATGGATCACAGCTATGGCAGCACCCAACATGTACATTTTAAAAGTTCCCCGCGTGTTTACACCTATGGTGCGGTGTTTGGGAATACACGGCTGTGTGTTGTGTGCATTCACACTTTATACTATTGTGCTGTCACACCGATGATGTCATAGGGTGTGTTTTACGCGTATCTAAGGGGTTTTCTTCCGTGTTTTACCGATGGAACTACAATGGTGTTGCCTTTGGTGTTGAATTACTTTTGCCTGCCATGGATTACCTTTGACCTTCCTTACTATTTCTGCACGTTGCACCTACCATTTTCTGGCATGCATCCTGCAGAGCACTGTCATTGTACTTTCTGGACATGGCATATCATGCGTTTGTGTGCTACTGCCATTGTGCTGCCGTCTGCTTTGCTCTGCTGTGTCAGGTCTTCTATCTTTGCAATCTGCTACCTCCCTACTTTCTTTGCATTCATATGCCTCCCTATCCCGTTTTGCAGGTTTCTGCATGCAGAGTTGTCAGCTGCCGTTGATTGGCCTTTGGGTTGATTGGTGTTGATTGCTCATTAGTACTCCAATTACACTTCTTCCGCATTTCCTTATATTCTTCACATCACCTTCCTGTTTCCGATATTGTTTGGGCGTTTAGATTACTGGGTTTGGGTTTCATCCTCTACATGCACTTTGCATTGTGCTCAGTAAACTATTCCCCACCGGTCCTGCAGCTTTGATTAGCATGTACAGCCCAGGTTGTCCATTTTTGCTCGTACAACAATTTTTCATTGGGGCCCCTTTAATTTGGGGCGTCATGGTGGGCCCCCCCTAA